>NW_022111365.1:2336156-2347673 GCF_000313985.2 Echinops telfairi | reverse complement strand
CCCACCAACCACCAAGACCAATAACCCTCCATTAAGGAACAGTCTTAAAGGAGCTACCATAAAAAGATGAATGATTCCTTGCTACTTGATTATGTCTAAAGGTTATCTGTAGATAAGAATAATCAGGTTCTAGAACCAACCCACCACAAAATGTACAAACTCTGCTTTGACATCTCTTGTTCGGACCTATCAGAGATTACTACCCTTGGGGAGGGCTCTGGGAGTCAACTAGCACCAGGTCAAGACAATGACTCACCTCATTGCTTGTTTATTATGTTTTTGGCTTAAGATATCACTCATCGACTTTGTAATATGGTAGCTGTATGATGTGCATGCATTATGAATATCTGTAATCCCCATTTCATATACTAATTGGAAAATACATTCTCTCTCTCAGTCCTGACATGGAACAAGGAGCCCCTGCGGCCCGTTGTCTGTCCATCTTTAATCTTTTCCACAATTGCAAAGTCGCTCCTGAGGACCTGTTCCAGTGTTAGGGACCTCTCACCCCAACAGCCTATTACATATATCTTGAAATACTAGTATTTCAGATGAAGTTTTAAAAAAAGACATATCACTCATTAACTCACTGTGGATTCCAACCTCGGTGACCCTGTAGAACAGACTGGCCCTGTGGTTTCTGAAACTGTATCTCTTTAGGAGACCAGAGAGCCTCATCTGTCTTCCACAGAGTAGCTGGTGATTTTGAACTGCTGGCATTGTGGATAGCAGGTTAGCAACTCAATGCATAATCACTCCACCAGGGATCCTGAAAAAGATATATAGAATTAAATATTATGGCAAATGTAGGCTATTAAACAGTTGAATGTTAATTTGATGTGAGCTCTGCGTTCATAGAAATGAAGGCTCATCTTTTGTGAGGGAGGGTCCCAGTGGCTTCTAGGAGAAGGAATTCTTGTGCATGGACTTAGAAATTGGCTAGACCATAGATGAGAAGATGGGACTATCTACAGGTAATTCAAGAATGAAAATATAAATGGTGAAGTACAATTTTCAACATTTTGCATTGAGTAATATTTGAGGCACTCTTGCTCCAATATAGCAAGGCATAAGAAATTACATGTATACTTAAAACTGTAGTTTACAGAACAAAGTAAATAGTATCAAGCAAATAAAAACATATTGCTGAAAAAAATGTGGATTTTGATTGTTCCCATCTTCTTGCTATTATGAATAATACTGCCATGAACAAAGATGTGCATATATCTGTTCGTGCTATGGTCTTTATTTCTGTTTAGGCTATATAACAAGTAGAATAATTTCCAGGTAACTGATTGTTTATCAGTGGAAGAATGGATAAATAACTTGGCACATATACACAATGGAGTTCAATGCACTGCTGAAGAATCATAATGGAAATAATAAGCACCTCATAACATGGATGGTTTGGGTGGACATAGGCTGAATTAAATTTTTCAATCATAAAAAGACAAATCCTGTATAAAACCACTGATCAAAAAAAACACACTGATATTTAAAAATGTCCATACCTATAGTGCCGACTGTGATGATTATAAAGCGTAAGGAGGAACTAGAGACTAGAGAGTAGGCAGGTTTTCACTTGGGTGTAAAGACAGATTTAAAACATCTATATTTGTGTAGCTTATCCTAGGGTCAATGATTTTAGTCAACATGTCCTAGGTTGGGGAATAGAACTGATAATGTTTAGATGAAGCCTAGCAATTGGCTGAGAACTCTGCAACCAAGAAAAGGTAAATGCCAATCAACCAAGTCTTATTTCTCATTACCTGGCTCCTCTAAAGCAGTCCTCAGGTTTCCATTTACTGAGCTGAGTTCCACTGTTTCTAACTCTTTATATGTCTGTAACTAATGTAGGCACACAGCTTGTCACATTAATAAGAGAAAGAAACAAACACACATCTCGACTCAAGTGTTCTGTGTTAAATACACTGACTGGTGTTCAAAAAGTGTCCAAAAATCCTTAACACCTCCTGGCCCCCTGGAAATGTTTTGCTTTACATCCTTCCCATGGTTTCAAACAAACAATTTTTATATCCTTTACTTGGTAAAAAGTTATCTTTCCTTCTATAATTTGGAATATTATCATATCTTGCTTAGGTGCCATAATGTGTCCTGTTTAATAAAACTTCTCCAATAAAATGTCTTTTGTTCAGACTGGTGTTTTACTATATGATCAACCATTTCCCTGTGTTAATGAGGAGATTACTTTTATGGTATACTCAAGAAGAACTTGATTCATCATTAAATATAAAAACCAGAATACTCTTTCCAGATCTGAAAAAAAATCTAAAACTTTGAAACGTGAGGACACAAATAAAAGGCAGCTGTCTCTCTTTTCAGAAGATCTTGCTCTACACCAGAACATTGTCTAACCACATGGGTGGATGCAAATGTTCAATTGGGCAACTTACTATGGAAATTTTTCTGCTTTTGTTGTTGCCAAATGGCTGTGACTCATAGCAACCATATATCCGGCTGAAAGAAACACTGCACCCTCCTCACAATTGTTGTGATGTTTGAGCCCAAGGTGTGTCTGGTGGTTTCTATCGACTTACCTTACTATTAGCAGTCCCTCCTCAAGGCTGTTCAAAAAAGCACCTTTAAATAAACATGGATTGTAGACTCATGTGCACACTTTAGGATGCAGTTAAGGATGGGCTTTCAGCTGGCCCTAATAAGACATACATCTATTGCCTCAGATTTCAAAATGTCATACAGAATTCAATTTACAGACAATTTTTTATAAGCTCTCTTCTTGTACCAAACCATGCCAGCTGATGTCAGGCTGAATTCCCATGCTATGAAGTATATGAAGCAGAACACGCTTTAGAGATCTGAAGTTGGTCCAACAGCTCCCAGTCCCTGCGAGACCTTCAGTTATCTTTGGGGAAAAGCAAGATTAGATACTTTTCTGTGCAGGTGCAGTAAATGGGCAGGTCTTTTATTCATGCTGTGATAACTACAGTTAGTTGTATGTTGTTGTTAGGTGCTCTGAAATAAGTTCTGACACATAGTGACCCTCTGTACAATAGTAGAAACACTACCCAGTCCTGCACCAGCCTCACAATTGTTCTTATGTTTGAGCCCATTGTTGCAGCCACTGTGTCAATACATCTTTGAGAGGCTTCCTCCTCGTGCTGCCCCTCTACCTTACCAAGCATGATGTCCTTTTCCAGGGAATGGTCTCTCCAGATATTATTTCCAAAATATATGGGATGAAGTCTCACCATCCTTGCTACTAAGAAGCATTCTGTCAATATTTCATCCAAGAAGGATTTACTTGTTCTTTTGGTAGTCCATGTTCCTTTCAGTATTACACACCATATTTCAAATGCATCCATTCTTCTTCAGTCTTCTTTATTAAATGCCCAACTTTCACATGCAGTTGAGACGATTGAAAACACCGTGTCTTGGGCCAGTGGAGCCTTTGTCCTCAAGGCGACGTCTTTGCTTTTCAACAATTGAGAGAAATCTTGTGCAGCAAAGTTTTACCCAATGCAGTGTCTCCTTTGAACTCCTCACTGGTGCTCCCATGAAATTTTACTGTGCATTTAAGAAGGATGAAAACTTGGACCACTTCGATCTTTTCTGTTTATCATACTGTTGTCTATTGGTCTAGTTGAAAGATAGCTAGATTTAGGGACAAATGGGGTGGTCTCACCAATGCCTACAAAGGCCCACCTGGAAAGGCTGAAAAGAAATCAGGCACTAAATGGACATCTAGGGAAACCCAAACTGAACATGCACAGACTAGGACCCCCTAGCACAGGTTAAACCTAAACCTAGCCTCCACCTGGGACAGGTGGCCCAAACTGGGTCAAGGAGGTCAACCAATACCTTTAACCACACCTCTCCACCCAGAGGTGTTAAATACCCTGATTGCTGGAAGGCCACATCTCTTGAACTCTGCTTCTCTTTAACCCAGGTGCATGGGTGGGGCTCTCTCTCCCCCATTGGGGTGGGCATGCTCTGGCTCTCTTGACCTCTGGGCCCCTGGAGGTTCCCCAGTTCCACATGTGTGAATATTCTATTCCACGTAGCTTTTCATGACCAGTTGTGAACCCCAGAACTGCTTCTGCACACCTTGGCACGATTTCCAGAAATAGCATGTATCCTTTTGAGACAGTAAAGCCTGAAACTTTTCCGTTCCTTCATAAAAACGCTCTTGAGCCAGTCAGGGTGCGATGTAACAATGATGAGAAATACAACTTTCCTCTAGTTCCTAAATGTTTCCTCCCCGCTCCCATTACCATGACTCGAATTCGATCTTGCAAGTCTGGCTGGACCAGAGGAGGTGCACTGGTACAGATAGGAACTGAAAAGACAGGGAATCCAGGGCGGATGAGCCCTATAGGACCAGTGGTGTGAGTGGCAAAACAGGGAGGGTAAAGGGAGAATGGGTAGGAAAGAGGGAACCGATTACATGGAACTGTTTGTGACCTCCTCCCTGGGGGACAGACAACCGAAAAGTGGGTGAAGGGAGATGTGGGACAGGGCAAGATATGGCAAAATACCCATTTATAAACTATCAAGGGCTCATGCGGGAGGGGGGAGCGGGGAGGGAGGGGAAAAATGAGGACCTAATGTTGGGGGTTTAAATGGAGAGAAAATGTTTTGAGAAACGATGTACAAATGCGCTTTACACAATTGATGTGTGTATGGATTGGGATAACAGTTGTATGAGCCCCTAATAAAATGTTTAAAAAAAAAAACGCTCTTGGATTACAAAACGTGCTTCTGCCACATGAATTCTTTGAGCATCATGTAGCAAGAACCGAAGTTTATCCCACACAGAAACTTAACATAGTTATGAGGATTTTGATTTTTCTTTTTATCAAGTTGTAATCAATACTGAAAGATACAATCTCTGATCCTCAACGTAAATGCTTCAAGTTAATTGCATAGTGGTCAATGTTTGACTGATTCAATAGGCACTCTTTAAAAAACTTACAGTAGAACTCTGCCTAAGCATAGCTTCACCCTAGAATAAGATTTGACAACCCATAAAATCTAATGCATAAATAATTTGAATGTGAGTCAGACAATAAGATAAAGAATTTGTGACTGGAAGCAAAATAAATGCAAATAACAGTCAACTCATCATATGAATAAATATGTTAATCACGTTTCTTTCAATTGAAAGTGAAAGAAACAATGCAAAATTAGTTTTCTTTCTTAGTTAACTCATTTGCTTAAGTAATTAAAACATACCAGGGTAAAAGAGAATTTAAGAATAGTTGGAACCAAATGCTTTACAAATGAAAAAATGCCATTGGATCCTTTTTATTTCATAGCTTTTCTTTCTTATGAGTTAATTTTATTTTCAAGCACTTTCCTACATTCTAATAGAATAACCTTATTTTCAAGCATCTTCCTATAGATCTACATGTAAGTTCTTGAAATGTTTTCACTGTTGGCAATAACCAGGTGGAAAATTAGAAATTTTTTTATGTTTGGGGGAAAAAGTTCAATTAAAGATAAGGTTTTTCCATTGATGACTTCATAATAAATGAAAGGAATAGGATTTTTTTTTTTTCTGCAAAGGGACATTTGGATATTTATAACATCATTTTAGAGCTATACCGGTCACACTAATTATTATGGGCTACTATATATTATCCCACTTATATACAATATCTGAAATAGGGGAAGACATACTAATACAAATTGTTGTTGCTTTTCCATTTCTGTTATTGAATTATCAGTTGCAGTATTTCTGGGGTTTTTTCTTTTTGATTTATGTATCTTTATTGACGTAGTCATTCTGTTTCTGTATTTGTAGTTCTTTGAGCATATTTTAAATTATTTTAAAGGCTTTGTCTAGTGATTCCATTATCTCTTCTTCCTAAGGTTCAGTTTATAACACTTTATTGTGTATTTTTGCATTAGTCATTCTCTCTTGGTTTATTTAAATGCCTATCAGTTGTTGGTGTTTTGTTGTTTTCAAACAGGAAATTTGTCTATTTTGAAGTTAAAAGACTGGAAATCCACCAATTGTCTGTTTGTTATACTTCGGTAGCTTGTATGTTGCCATGATGCTGGAAGCTATGTCACTGGTATTTTCAAATAGCAGAATCATGAGAAGTGAAGAGATTTCAGTAGAGCTTCCAAACTAAGGACAGACTATGAAGAAGAAATAGGCTTTCCACTTCAGAGGAATTAGTCACTGAAAATCTTATGGATAGCATCAAAATATTGTCATGTACTAAAAACCTCAAGAATTGTACTGGAACATTGTCAGAGAAAATGCCAGAAAACAAGTCCCTCAGAACAAAAGTTATGCAAAACATGATTAAGGCAGAATTTCCTTCTCAAAATAAACTCAATCATAATAATTTGGGTAATAATAGGTGTAAAGTCTTTGGTACCTTCATTTGCTGATGGGGCAAAACTCATAGTAAGAAGAAATATCTTCAAAAATATTAATAATCAGATCTTGGAATGTACAAATGTATGAGTCTAGGAAAAGTATACACCATCAAAAATGAAATGGAATTCATAAAGATTAATATCATCGGCCTTAGTGAGCTGAAATTGACTGATATTAGCCATTTAAAAATATCATATGGTTTACTAGATTGGGAACAATAAACTCAAGAGGAATGATGTTTATCATTTAAAAGGACATTTCAAGATCTATCTTGAATTATAATGCTATCTTTGATAGTATAATATATATCCACATACAGGCAAATTCAGAAAATACAACTATAATTCAAATTTATGTACCAGCCAATAAAGGTAATGGTGGAGAAACTTAAGAATTTTACCGTTGTTTTTACTTTGAAATTGATCAAACGTGTGATCAAAATGTGTTGTTAATTACTGCAAATTGAAAGACCCATGTTGGAAACAAAGAGAAAGGAATAAAAGTTGGAAAACCTGAAGCTGGAAATAGAAACAAAACTGGAGAGCATATGATAACATTTTACAAGGTCAATGACATCTTTAGAGTAAAGAACTTTATTTCATCAACAACAAAAAAGGCTACTATTTACAAAGATCTCTCCAGATAGAATACACGGAAATCAAATCAACTACATCTATGGGAAGAGCCAATGGAGGAACTCAATATTAGCTGCTAAAATAAGGCCAGGGTCTGATTGTGGCATAGCTCATCAATTGCTCATATGCAAGTTCAGGTTGAAGCTGAAGAAAATGAGAACAAGTACTAGAGAGACAAACTATGAGCTTGAGCTCATCCTACCTGAACCGCAAGAACATCTCAAGAACAAATTTGATGCGTTGAACACTTAATGGCAAAAGATCTGAGGAGCTTTGGCATGACATGAAGAAAATCATACATGAAGAAAGTAAAAGGTCATGAAAAAGATAGGAAAGAAAGATCAAAATGAAAGTTAAAAGAGACACTGAAACTTGCCCTTAATCATAGAAGTAGCTAAGGCAAATGAAATATATAATTAAGTAAAAGAACTGAACAGAAAACAAACAAATTATTCTTGGAAGAAGTACAGCCAGAATCTTCCTTAGAAACAACAGTGGTGAGACTTCATCTCATGTATGTTGGAAATATTGTCAAAAGAGACCAGGCCCTGGAAAAAGACAGCCTACCTTGTAAAGTAGAGGGGCAGCAAAAGAGAGGAAGACCCTGAACAAGGTGGATTGCCACAGTGGTTGCAACAATGGGCTTAAACAAAGCAATTGTGATGATGGTACAGAACCAGACAGTGTTTGTTTTGTTGTATGTGGGGTCACTATGAGTCCCACCAACACAATGGCACTGAAAAACTCTGGTTTCTGATTCGCTGGAGGTGGTTTCTTCTTCTTATGTCCCCCTCACCTCTTCCCAATGAAATGTAGAAAACTATCAATTTTAACACCAGACTCTTTCCTAGGATACCTAATGTCATTGCTTCAACATCAGTGCGGTAGTCACCTAATCTGGTGTCAATTTGAGGATTAAGAGTATAGGAGTGGAGTCGAGGTTATCAATCTGGAGATAGCCAATGAGACTTCTGGGTGGGCATGGCCTTCTTCTGAGAGTTCTGGGAAATCTGGTACTTCCTCCTTGGAGGTGGAAGACACCTCTCTCTCTCTGCTACTCCCTGGGAGACATTGCAGAAGACAAGCCACATGGACGCAACTAGACCTCATAAGCCAGAGAAGCCACAGAGAGACCCCTGCCAGCACTGAGATGCTTACAATGCCACTGGACCCAAAGAATTTCTACCCACTGGCTTGTGATTGTCCTGCATTGGCTTCATTGCGTGTGTTTCGTGAGTTTGGAAAGGACTTTGTAGATTGGTATCAGACATATGAGCTAATAACAGACTTATGGCCTCGGACCGGACTGGATTGAGATGTTTTCTCAATGTTCAATTCCTTGTGTATATAAATATTTTTCTTATACACATATGTGTGTCCATGGATTTGTTCCTCTAGTCTACCCAGACTGACACAATCAGGCTCTATATCTCAGAATATCATTTATCTCCACTCAAAGACAAAGCTCCCTGAGTGTGTGAACTGTCGTTGATCCAACACTAGGCTCCCTGTATAAGAACAGACGCCAACACATTAACAACAAGCTCACTGTGCCATAGTGCTGGCTGTTGTTGCTTAAACACCACACGAAGCTCCCCTATCTGGAGAACTTGCTGTCAATGTTCTTAGGTAGTATCTTCATCTGAGAGTGCCAACTGGAGCTCCTCCGTCACCAAGTGGCCTGTCTGAGAACATTGGCTCTCACACCCTGACCCTGGACTGCCCATGGAGGTGCTAGCTGTGGCTGCTCCACCTTTGTTCCCCACCTCGAGGAAGGAGGCAGCGTGCGCAGACCTGGAGAAAGGAAGCTGCCCTATATTGTTGACGGGTGCAGTAATTTACCCATTGGACAGCTTTACACCAGGTCTTTAGTTTAGACCCATAACTGCTCCCCAGGAGAGATATAAGGCTGTCTGCTTCTGTAAAGACTTATAGCTCATAAAGCCCATGGGGTAGTTCTCCTGGGGCCAGTAACATCTCTATAAGTTGGAGTTGATTCAAGGTCATTGGGTTTTGGTCATTGTTATTTTCTTTTGTTCTTTAAATACTCCAACTTTATAGAGTTCTGAGCCGGTTGATTTCACCATTTTCTGCTCTCTTTTGTTTTGTTTTCATCAAGTAGAGATGTAGTTACTGTTTATGTTACCATCTCACTTTACACCCAAGACTATTTTACTCATCTTTAAATCATTAGCGTGTACCCAGAAACCTGACATGAACTCATAACGTATAAATTAAATTAAGATATCATTAATAAATATTAACCCGGATGGAGAGGTTACTCATTCATAATTAAATGGCTGTGATTAAGAAAAGATGAGCTAGAGAGTCCTAAATCTTAGGGTACATTCTACTCTAAAACAAAGAATTGTTGCATTAAGTATTAGAATGAGCTCAGGGGGCTTTTAAAGGGAAGAGGCTATCTGGCTGCTTATAGCATTGAGTGTTAAAAGAGACATTCCTATTAGTGAGCTTAGTTAACAACTTTCCTCTTGAAGACATTCATTTATTTGACCATTAAATTAATTAGGATTAATCAGTGACTATTCCTAGAAGGAAATCCTACAAGGAGATCCTAGAATATATTTTCAAATAAAGAGCCAAGAAAAGCCACGTTTTCCATCTACTTTCATGTTCTTGAAGTGATGGAGAAAAGACAAATTTCCACATAGAGATAATTACTCCAGACTTCCTTATGACCAGACTGGGTGCCATTGTGCCTTATCCAGGAAATGCCGGTTGGTTGTTCTCATGATAATGGGAGAAGACAGTTTAAAGTTGCACAGGCCTGGAGCCCATTGTATGATTTTGCATGCTTAGTTAAAAACACAAAGAACTCTTGGGTTTCTCTTCAGTAAAACTGATTCTGTCTCATTATTGGAAATTTCAGCTATATAATATAAGTGAAAAATCTACTTTTTCAATAAATGTTACTTCACTTCTTTCTCTCTGTAAACTGAGAAAGAGTCATGGATTCCAAGCGAGGATTCACAATTGTATTCCTTGCAAGCAAATCCTCCCTCTTTGACAACAGCAATAACAAAGACCAAACTAGAGGATTACATAATCTATTCTTCATATTCCCTGAACTCCAGTTTGTCCGATTGTTGTCTTTCTTAATCTCATTTTCAAGGTTTCTATAAATGCTGTGCTATTCTAAACTAATTTAGTTTATTCTTCTTCTCCAAAGCTTATCTGAGTTATATTCCTTTCCATTAAATCCTACCTGATCACCTGTCATCACCCAAGGCAATTAAGCAAAGTTTTATATGGTTATCTCTTATCTTCTTTTAAATGCAGTGGTCCGTGAAGTGAAAGAAAAGACTACAGGATATAGTATACATTTACATTGCAAATATACACTATAGATTTAGTTTATTTTGTATTTTTAGGCTTGATCACTTTTTAAAAACAACTCAGTTATATAAGAGCATCGATTGTTCTGATATTGAACTTTTGGAAGTCAGGATGTTGAATTATACCCTATAGGCTCTTTCAGAATGTGACTTGTATGAAGACTGTATCAGATGATCTTTTGAGATTACTTATCACTCTAGAGTTTTGTGGATCTATGAGTCATTAGTATTTCTTAGTTGATATTGAAAAGCACAGGTTCTTTCAATAGTGATGGTGTCTAACAGGTGTGTTAGTCTGGGGAGACTAGAGAAGCAAATTCATAGACACTCATATGTGTGTAAGAAAGACCTTTATATACAACAGTAATTGAATATAGAGAAAACATCCCAGTCCAGTCCAGATCAAGTCCATAAGTCTGATATTAGGCCACATGTCTGATACCAAGCTACAATTCCTTTTAGACTCATGAAACAAATATGATGACACCAAATGCAGGAAGATTACAGGCCAGTGGGTGGAAAGTCTTGTGGATCCAGTGGTTGTGGAAGCATCTCATCACTGATATGGGTCTCCACATGGCTCCTCCAGCTCCAAGGGCTCTGGCTGAATCAGCATAGCTCCAACCGGTTTGTTATCAGTAATGTCTCACAGGGAGTGAGCATGTGTCCTGCCTCCAGTGAGCTATTTATCTCCTTAGCACCTGCAAATGAGGCCATCAAGCTGCGACCTGATTGACAGACTAAACTCCATCCCTTCACTCTTAAGTCTCAAATTGACAACAGATTTTGAAACTACCACAAGGGTATACTTATTATTAAAGAATCCCCAATTTAGTTTAAGTAGATACTAAGGCATACTCATAGACTCTATGACACCTCTTCTTTAGAGTTAATAGTCAAATGTTTACCAAGACTCAAACTTTTAAAAATATCACAATGAGGAAATGATTGCCAGTAAAATTGGCTCAGATTTAGAGAATGATGAGGCAGAATAGCTTTTCTTCCGGTGAGTCTCCTGGTCAGTTTTACGCATTTCTTCATGCTTTACTTTGTTAACAATTTTTTTTCATTTATGACAATATGAAAAATCTACCCTTTGACTCTTTTGCACATTAACAATTTATATCTGGTAGTAATTAATGCTGAGGTTTTT
>NW_022111365.1:2320761-2335355 GCF_000313985.2 Echinops telfairi | reverse complement strand
CATCAGCTTTCTTCACCACATTTGCTTATGCACCCATTTGTCTTCAGTGATCCGTTCGACACCCCGTGATCACACAGGTTGATATGTTGTTCCAATGCTGAGGTCTTTATTAAAAGTAACATTGGCTATGATGGCTGAAGTTATGTGTCAACTTGTCTCCATTATGATTCTCAGTAATTTAGCAGTTATGTAATGATGCATTTGTGCAATGATGTAGTATTCCACCATTTGTGATATAATCATCCTCAATTTTTACATAATTATCTGATCATTGGAAACTAACATGTGTGTTAGTGAGGACAGGTAATACTACAACTGCTACAAGTTAAGTATAAATTTATAAACTTACATCTAGCATCATGATGAACAGCACTTACTTTTAAAAAAAATCATTTTATTAGGGGCTCATGCAACTCTTATCACAATCCAAAAATACATCAATTGTGTCCAGCACATTTGTATATATGTTGCCATCATCATTCTCAAAACATCTGCTTTCTACTTGAGCCCTTGGTATCAGCTCCCCATTTATTCCCCTCTCTCACCACTCCCCTTTCCTCCTTCCCCCTAAACCCGTGATAATTTATAAATTATTATTATTTTATCATATCTTACACTGTCCTACATCTCCCTCACCCACTTTCTGTTCCCTCTTTCTCCTTCACCGTCCCTCCACCCTCCCGATATCACCACTCTCACCACTGGTCCTGTATTTCCAGTTCCTATATGTACCAGTGTACATCTTCTGGTCTCGCTGGATTTGTAAGGTAAAATTGGGATCATGATAGTGGGGGTGGGGGGAGAAGTATTCAAGAACTAGAGGAAAATTGTGTATTTCATCATTGCTATTCTACACCCTGACTGGCTCGTCTCCTCCTCGTAGCCCTTCTGCAAGGGGATGTCCAATTTCCCACGGATGACTTATCTTTTAATTGTGAGTCAAAAAATATAAGTAAATGTAGATAGAACAAGTTTCCTAATATGATTTTCTGTTCTGACTAATGTTTAACTGAGTAAAATCAACCTGTAATTGAACAACCCAGTGGTGTTGAAAGAGGTGCTGACTGCTTTTCCTTCTTGATCTAAAAACTAAAAGCTAAAAGCTTCATTCTCGTTTGTTTACTTGATCTTAAGTAACACTACACCACCATCAAGCTTTGGAAGAAGGAAAATAATGCATAAATTAATTGATATTTATTTAAACTTTCTAATGAACTTATTGAAGACAGCATGTTACATATGGACTTTTAATTTTTGTATATCTTAAAGGAGATTTTAACTTTTTTCATTCCAGTAAACAGATTTTTTTTAAATGTAAGGTCAACCAAATGTAAGCTAAGAAGGCTAATTAACTGCATGCAATATGCAGATGATATAACCAAGCTTGCCAAAAGTCAAGAGGATTTAAAGTATATACTCATGATCAAAGTCTACAGCCTTCAGTATGTATTACATAGCAACATACAGAAAACAAAATTATTCACAAGTGACTTAATCAACAGCAGCACAATCCATGAAAAAGCTATTTAAGTTGTCCACTATTTCATTTTACTTGGATTCACAGTTAACAGACATTGAAGTAGCGTTCAAGAAATCAAGCAGTGCGTTCCATTGGGGATATATGCTGCAAAGATATCTTTTTAAAGCATTCAAAAAAATGAAAAATGTCACTTTGGGGACTATGTACACCAGTCCCATGCATGGGCTTGTCTTTCCTTTTTAAGGTTTGAAAAGGGACTTTAATGCAATTTATATAAACTTATTATAGATCAAAAATAGTGTGCTTCTTTTTAAATTTATTTTGACTTCCTGACATTTTATCGTGATTTGGGTAAAAGTTAACAGAGTAAATTAGTTTCAATGCCATAAATTCTTCGGGCTTCCTTACTCTGCTCAGATTTCCAGTGGATATGGCCTAGCTAAAAAATAACACATTTTGGATCAGGTTCACATTAAGTACTCAAAGTGACTTCTTTCCTTTTTAACACTTTATTTTATTTATTTATCTTTAGCTCATTACTAAACTTTATTTGCTGGATTTTATATCTTTCCTTAGTAGAGTAGCACTCAGTAACAAGCAATTTTACTAAACTGCTTTTAAAAAACAAGCCAAATCCACTGCCACTCTGTCAAGTGCAATTCATAGTGACCATCTAGAGCATCGGTTCTCAACCTGTGGGTCGCGACCCCTTTGGGGGTTGAACGACCTTTTTACAGGGTCAAAATTACAGTTATGAAGTAGCAACAAAAATAATTTTATGGTTGGGGGGGTCACCACAACATGAAGACCTGTATTAAAGGGTCGCGGCATTAGGAAGGTTGAGAACCATTGCATAGAGTTTCCAAGACTGTAAATTTGTATAAAGCACACAGCCTCATCTTTCCCCTGTGGATCACCTGGTGGGTTAGAACCACTGGTTTTCCTGTTAGGGACCGAGTGCCTAACCCACCAGCGCTCCTTACATTCTTTTTTTTTTTCACTTTAAAAAAAATATTTTTTAATCATTTTATTAGGTGCTCAAACAATTCATCACAATCCATACATACATTAATTGTGTAAAGCACATTTGTACATTCATTTCCCTCATCATTCTTAAAACGTTTGCTCTCCATTTAAGCCCCTGGTATCAGCTCCTCATTTTTACTCCTCCCTCCCCACTCTCACCTCCCTCATGAACCCTTGATAACTTATAAATTATTATTTTGTCATATCTTGCCCTGTCCGACGTCTCCCTTCACCCACTTTTCTGTTGCCCATCCCCCAGGGAGGAAGTCACGTGTAGATCCTTGTCATCGGTTCCCCCTTAACACTTTAAAGATGTGGTTTGTAGTAGATTTACCCAATGCAATACCTCCATTGATTTCTTAACTGAAGCTTCAACTTGTCCTCAGCTCCGCTGTTGTTTAATGGTTCCGTTGTGAGTGGTATCTTTTCTTTGTGTGGAGGTGCAATTCAGACGGAAGGTTGTCATCTTTGAACTTGATCAGTAAGTGCTTTGAGTCGTCTTCATGTGGGTTGTATTCATTGATATTGCAGGTTGTTATTGAGTCTTCCTCCAATCCTGCTATGTATCTTTCTTGATATATTCTCATTTTCTCAGCACACAATTTAATAAGTATGATAAAATGCTGCAACACTGACATACACCGTTCTCAATTTGAAACCAAGCAGTATCCCCTTACACTGGTTGAATGACTGCCTTTTGACCTATGCAGGTGGTCTGTAGGAGCACAATTGTGAGTTGGAATGCTCATTCTTCAAAACGTTATTTATAATTTGCTATGATTCATAAAATCAAGTACTTTGTACAGCCAATAAAAGACACGTAACTACTTTCTGATATTCTCTGCTTTCAGCCAAATTTCATCTGCTACCCCTTATTCAACATCAGATTTTGAATCTGACTTGAATTTCTGGTAATTTTCTAGTGATATACTGTTGCAGTCATTTTTAAATTACATTCAGCAAAATGTTACTTATGTATGCTATTAATGATATTGATCAATAATTTCCACCACTGGGGCCAAGTATAGATCTCTACCAGTGGGTTGGCTATATGACCAACCTACATTTTTTGACAGAACAAGTGAGTGCTTCCAGCTCTGCAAGTTTGTTGAACCATTTCAACTGGGATTCTGTCAAGCCCTGGGGATTTTTGTCTGGTCTTGTTTTCCCCTCAATGCCTTCAATGTAGCTTAGACTTTTTTCAATACCAGCTCTCATTATACAAGCCCTGATTATCTGTTGGTAAAGTCTTGGGAAGGGAAAATCCCTACAATTTTATGGTCATGATGTTTTAGTGCATCTTAGTCCCTGGACTATGACCTTCTGAAACATGTGATCTTTTTTTTTCTTCCCTTTATATGACGCTGGAGGGCTAACTGAGTTTGATGTTGTACAACCACCCATCATCCAGATCAAATAAGGCTCTGGGCAAATAGCTTACCTTAGAAGAAAGGTATTTGTCTTCGAGTACATTCTGGTAGTATTTTTAAACAGTCACATTTCCCTGGGCACAGTTCAAAATGGTTCTTTTTTCCTTCCTCTGCCTCAACATGAGGGCTCTCTGTTTGTTTCTGCTTGTCATTTTGAGAATCCGTTGTGCTCTGGGAAGTAAAGGTCATAAAAGGTGGGTAGACCCATCTGAAGATGAGATCCCAGAGGTTGTTAACTCTCAAGCAGTCCACACAGCATTTTATCAAATTTCACACTTAAATGTTCCCACCATTTACTGGTTTCAGTGGCTTCTGCTTTAGGTAATCTGTTCTCGGTTGTGTTCTCTGTATTTACCTGCCTGTCTATCTAGTCTCTCTACATACCAGGATGGCAATTTTCCCTGCAACGGTAATTCTCTTAGGAACTGAGGAGTCACTGATTTAAGGTTGCTCATATTTTTTTCTCTGTAGGATGGGAGCGCTGATTTTCAAATCTCACATTTCAGAGATAAAACCAGTTTTCTTAATAGTAGCATTTTCACAGAATTTTTTAAATGCCTTTTCTATATTTGTTGTGACAATTATTCTCATAATAAAGGGAACTACAATTATTTATTTTTTTAAATAAAATATTGGTTTATTAGGTAAGACTCGGCTATATTTCTAGTTGTTGTCCTTTTCTCTTTTACATGCAGATTTGGAATTAATATTTTATTTGAGATTCCCCCGTTTATATTCATGAGAAAGTATGCCTTCATTATTCTACATTATAATTCACTTATCAGATAATGGTACACGCTAATCTCATGAAATATTTTGCAGCTTGTTGTTTCTTTTTCTGGTACATGGAAGATTTTGCGCAGTATTGCTATCATTTAGTCCCCAATGGTTTGTTTAGATTAAACAAAATGTTTCTAAGCATGTGGATATATTTCAGAAAGTGTTCTTACTTACAGATACAATTTTAGTTAAAAGTAAAGGAATGCCTTTTTTATTCACTTATATTCATTTTTGTATTTATTTTACAATAGTTTTTAAATTTTAAAATTAATTTAAATATATTATGAGTACTATAATTGTATTAATTTTCATTGTATATTAGGCTCTGAAGTGGCACTTAAAATATTTAACAATTTTATTGACATATAATTCTCATACCATATTATTCAATGGTTTAAACATATTAAAAATGGTTGAGCAATCATAACTACGATTAACTGTAGAATAATTTGAGTTATTCTAAATCCACACTGATGGGTACACGAAGGAAGAAAATATTCCAAAATTCATTTTGGTGAGGATTGCAGAACACTTCTTAATATGATTAAACTACCGGATTGTTTGATGTGTTGATTACCGCTCAGTAAAACTAACTTTTAAAAAGTTAGATCATTTCCTTCCCTCTTGTACAGATTTTTTAAATAGTCTTATTGACATATATACAATAGGAGTTGTACAATCATAATCACTACCAATTTTAGAACATTTTTTTCCTTTCTTGTACTCATTGTTACCTCCTGATTTCCCCCAATCTCTCCTACCATGCCCCTAAGAAATTATTAATCCAGTTACTGTCTCTATAGGTTTACCTAACCTGGATTTCAGATACAGAAAAACATATTAAACAAAAACAAATGAAAACAATGACAAAATTAAGCACTAAAACTTCCATCGAAAAGTAGGCGTAAATATTAAAATCCGGAACAAATTTTAAATGGTCAGAAAGGAGTTCAAATGACAAAGTTTTACATTTTAACCAAACTACATCATTCAGAAGTGATTTTGCAATGTACTCTGTGTAATAGCAAGGCTGTTCACATACCTGAACTATGCTCATGTGAAGCTTAATCCACGTGGGAACTCTAAATTGATTTGAGGTTTCCAATGTCAATCATACCCTTCTGCAAAGTGGACATTCAGATTCAGAAGATATACTTTAATACTGTTCCTTTCTCCAAACGTAGATTTTTCTAAATTTACAAGCATTGCATCACAGAGGCTGCTATGCTTTTTCCATGTGGATTTAGGAAATATTTCACTTAGCTGTCTGCTTATTTTAAGACAACCTTTAAGACCCCAGACACTGTTCTTTCTGATATCCTGGTATCATCTGATTTCTTCATCACATTTTACTGTAGCACCCATATCATCAGTCATCTTTTCAAGAGGGAAAGTATACTGTTGGTGTTGTTAAGTGCCATTGAGTCAGTTCTGACCCACCGTGCCCTGATGCACAGCCAAACAAAACGCTGCCTTATCCGGTGCCATCCTCACAGTGTTCCTGTGCTTGAGTCCATTGTTACAGCCACTGTGTCCGTCCATCCATCTCCTGAAGTCTTCCTTTGTTCAACTGTCCCTCCACTAGACCAGACCTGAGGTCCTTCTCCAGGTTTTGGTTTCTCCGGACAACATGGCTAAAGTATGTAAGACTAGCTTTTCCATCCTTGCCGTTAAGGCAGACTCTGGCCATACTTCTTTCAAGACTGATCAGTTGTCCTTTAAGTAATCCATGGTACTTTCAATATTTTTCTGCAGCACCACAAGGGAAATGCATAGATTCTTCTTTGGTCTTCTTTATTCGATGTCCAAATTTGAGCCAAATTGAAAATACCATGACTTGGTCCAAGCAAAACTTAGTCTGCAGAGTACCATAACAGTCTTGCTGTTCAATGTTCTAAAGAGGTCTTCTGCAGTAGAATTACCTTACGCAACACATCTTTTGTTCTTTTGACTGCTGCTTCCATGAGCAACGATTGTGGATCCAAGCAAAATTAAAATCCTTGAAACCTTCAACCTTTCCTTCATTTATCACCACAATACCTATTCGTCGAGTTGTGAGGATTTTCGTCTTCTTCACATTGAGTTGTATGGAAACTAAAGGCTGCAACCCTTGCTCTTCATCAAGTGCTTCAAAGCCTCCTCACTTTCAGGAAGCAACTTTGTGCCACCTTCATACTGTAGGTTATTGATAGGCCTTCCTCCAACCCTGAGGCCACATTCTTCTTCACATAATCCAGCTTCTCTGATGATTTACTCAGAATACGGATTGAATAATATGATGAGAGAATACAGCCCTGATGCACACCTTTCCTGATTTTTAAACCATGCAGTATTTCCTTGTTCGGTTTGCACAACTGCCTCTTGATACACGTACAAGTTACACATGGGCACAATGCAGTGTTCTGAAACTCCCTTTCAGTTTCTCTTACAACTCAATTTAAAACAGACAAAATCCTCACAACTGGACCAATAGGTAATACAATAATACATCAAGGAAGGGTTGAAGTTTTCAAGGATTTTATCTTGCTTGGATCCACACTCATTGTTCATGGAAGCAGCAATCAAGAGATCAAAAGATATGAGCCATTAGGTAAATCTGCTGCACAAGACCTCGTTAGAATATTGAAAAGCAAGAATGTTACTTTGCAGACTAAGGTGTGCTTGGCCCACCTTAAAGACACAATTACCAGTTTATCGGAGAATATTTTAAATCAACCCCATGGAACACAAAAACAATTGTGAGGATGGTGCAGGACTGGGCAGGGGATGTTTCTTCTGTTGTACATAGTATGTCTATGAACCAGAACCGATGGTGGCACCTAACAATAACAACATTGGTAGTATTGTTCATTTAGCCAATGCTATAACATTTAAAGCACTATTGGGAAGAGGAACTTACCCTTGTATAGGTTAGCTTTTTGGACCACAGAAAATGGGTGTTGACGTGTACAGATAAAAATCTTAAGTGACTATGTGTTAGGACACTATACAAAAAATTATGCAAAACTTTTAGTAATACTCATTTACAAAGGGAAAACAGATTAGTCTAGTCTGCTAGGCTGATACATGTCATAGAAAGGCAAAGAAAACATGGACACAGAAAATATATGGTAATCCTGGGCTTCCAGTCATTGGGCATTCTCAAAGCAAGAGATTCAAACCAAAGTCCAATGATCACCAATACCATAACCTTAGGGTAGCAGTCATTTGCTTCTCAAAATTGTCCATTTCAGCCTTAAATCTAAGGGAGTATTTCAGTAATTTCTACAGTAAAATCTGCTACAGGTGAGTAAAGTTCCGTTTGTTTGGGGGATTTACAAATTACATCCTTCTGCAGGTTAGTGTGCACCTAGAAAGGAACAAGTCTGCTTCACTTGTCTCTAGCACTTGACCTGGATCAACAAGGGTTGAATAGAAACTTGGTCAAAAGTGCCCCATTAGGAACAAAATATTGGGCTTAGCCTCCCCTTTGGGTCTGTATAAGTAAGGCTAAGTGTTTTCCCAGTGATAGGTTGGCCCACATAGTTTACCCAGCAAAAGAAGTGGAATGGCCTTCTCTGAGACTGACCTATCTTCTGCACCTCTTTCCAGTAAGGTTCACTGATGACTTTGGTAAGAGTGTCTGTTGATTTGGGGTGACTACAGAACAATGTTATATGGCAGGAACGTTTCCCTCATCCCATCATGAGAATCTGACTCCAGCTGAGATGAGACCCCCTCTCTGAAAGTAGGTTTTAGATGTAACAAGTAAGGGAGTGATATATGTTTCAGGCACTCCAGACAGGCACACTACCTCTTTGCATGGGAGATCAGTTTAGAAGATTTTGTGGCCTGAGAACGAATGCTGATTTGCCTTGGTATTGATCCTTATACTAGTAGACGCATGCAATATTTGTCCTTTTGTGATTGACTACCTTCACTCAGCACAATGGTTTCCTAGTCCATCCATGACATGAGGTTTTTCATAGTTTCATCACTATTTTTTAGGGATGCATATTATTCCATTGTGTGTACATACCAGAGTTTCTTTATCCACTCTCCTACTGATGGACCTTGGGCTTTTTCCAGCTTCTTGCTAGTGTGAACTGTGCAGCAGTGAACATGAGAGAGCATAAGTGTGTGCGTATTCTCTCTCTTACTTCTTTGGCGTATATGCCCAGAAGAAGTATTGGTGGGTCTTATGGTATGTCTTTGTCAGTTTGTCACACTGTGGTGGCTTTAGTACAATGGTGTCAGTAATAGTCAATGAAACACCTGTAAGGAAGGCAGTGAAAAAACATGATTTAAAAAAAATTGGGGGCTGGTCCTTACACCTCTCATCACAATCCACATATATATTCATTGTGTCAAGGACATCTGTACATATGTTTTCATCATCACTTTCAAAATGGTTTCTTTCTACTTGAGCCCTTAATATCAGCTTCTCATTTTTCCCCTCCCTCCCCCATGAGCCATTGATAATTTTTTTAATATTTACATGATTCTATCAGCTCTAAAGGGAAACCCAAAGGGAAAGTTGTAGTATGTCTTATTGAGTTACTATGACGCTAATCAATGCAGTAACAATGGGTTTGGGTTTTATAAGGAAGATCACTTTTTGAAACTATCATTCAAATTTATACATCAACCACTGAATCAAAATGCAGGAATTGAAAATATCTGAAAATGTATGGAGTCAGAAACTGACCAAATACGCAATCAGAGTGCATTAATACTTACTGTCATTGGAATACATGAGACTCCAATTGACTAAATCTGTAGAAAGAAACCTTACAGAGGTTCAATATCATCAAACCAAACAAGGTCAGAGGCTGACTTGGAGAGAGACCATAAATTGCTAAAATACAAAATCAAGTTAAAGCTGAAAAAAATTAAAACGAGTCCATGAGAGCCAAGATACAACCTTCAGCATGGTCCATCTGGACTTAGAGACCATCTTAAGAATCAATATGGCACATTGAACACTAAGGACTGGCAACAGAACCATTTGTGAGATTAAATCAAGGCTATCACATATGAACAAAGCAAAAGGTCATGAAAGGCAGAAAAATAAAAGACAAAAATGATGTCAAAAGAGACTGTGAATCTTGCCCTTGGACATAAATTAGCTACATCAAGTCAAATAAATGATTAAGTAGACGAGCTGAATATATACGTGTGTGTGTGTGTGTGTGTGTGTGTGTGTGTGTGTGTGTCAAAAGGAAGCTCGAGGACAAAGTATTCTAATAAAAATCTGCAAAATCCTGGAGTTCAAAACATCTTAGTAGTTGTGCTGTACCTAATTTATCTGCCCTCTTCCTGCGTTTAGAATTGAGAAAATGCCTTGACAGAGAAGTAGCAGGCAGTGTTCGGCTTCCCCCAGTGAGCTTCATGTCTCACTAGGCTCTTGCTTCCCGTGGCTCAACTATCTCAGACGCTCCATGAGAGTTTCACACATTACAAATATTGCCCTTTTTCAAAGTACCACATAGTAGCTAAAATGTTGTCCTTGTTATTCGTAACATACTCTCAATAACTCTACTAAGTATATGGCATTAATTTCTTTGTGTTAGCTGAAGAAAATGAGGCCCAGATCAATTGATGACATGCACAGATAGAATGTATCATGGCTGGAATTCAAATCTACTTGTGTTTGTTTAAAAATCCTGGTCTTCTACATAGACTCGTAGAGACAGCAGTTAAAAGACACATAAATACTTACTCAACAAGTAACAAGGATGATTGTGACCATTTAAAATATACATCTGAGAGGTGTTTAATAAACAATGTCACATTCAATCAGGCCTATAAAGTTTATAAATACTATTAAATTCATTTTATAGTTGAGAAAATTGATACTTTGAGAGGTATATTACAACTGAAATGCAATACTTGGCTGAGCAACATTCTAAAACTTCTTAATAATTTCAATATCTATAAATGGCCTGTGATACTAACGCTTTCTGAAAGTCTTTTCATAAAATGATTCTCTCTTACATAAAATATAGATTTATCTTAAAACATTACATTTAAAAACTTATATAACATCTTAACGTGCTGTTTTATGACAAGCTCTACTTGTGAACATTTTTGTGTACTTGTGCATGCAAACAGACAGGGGTGTACTGGTTAATATAATAATAATTCCAGTGATCAGAAAATGTTACATATTTAGAAAATATAATTGTGCTAATTTAATTCTAAAATCTTCATGATAATAAAATGAAAACCAAAGTTCTAATTAAATAAGTTATTAGATAACTTCCCTAGAATGTTCAAAATTCAGAAAGCCTTCTTTTTAAATTTGTGTATGTGTTTGTGTGTGGGTGTTGACATATTTTTTGTTCACTGAAATACAAGATTCCCTGCTTTACTTTCATTCTGGTCTACATTAATTAAAAGCACATCACAGTCCCTGATCAATCCTAAATCTTTAATTAGCCAGAAAAGGAGGAGTATTTCTCTGTGTGATTGAAAACATTCATAATCACTTGTTGAGTTCTGACTAGATTCATTGTGCTAAGTGTTGCAATTCTAAAAAGGCCCTGAATTCAACAGGATTATGATGTAATTACATAGATAATTTAATGGAAATTTTACACAAGCGTAAATCAAAACTTGTTACTATAAAATCATAGAAAACTTTAGCAAACAAAAATAAAAAAACAAAAGCCAATTATTTCCCAACATATTACTTCCCTATGGGTAAGTCTAGGGATATACATTTCTGAAGTGTCTCCATCTCTCGAACCCTTCCCCTAAGAATTCTACTCTCAATTTACATGCAGTAGACACGCCATTTGAGCATCCCTGAGGAGCTCAAGATCAGGGACAAGGCCAGGTCTGTCGGGTAGATAGTTTAAGGCTTCCCAATGAATTTTCCATAGGACAGCCTTTGCTACCCTTGAAGAACAAGCAGGTATTTTGTCATGATTGGAAAAAAAGGAAATCATAGAACTTTTTGCTGGCCTGTTTCTCACTATACAGTTTTCAATTTTCTTAAAACTTCATTATAAGCCCCCATAATCACACTGTGTCCCTGGAGAAAACCCATTAGGATGACTTGTTTAAAATCACCCAAATCACTCACCATAACATTCTAAATTGACCTTTATGTTTTGAATTTAACCAGCCTAGCAGATCTCTTCAAAGCTACTTTTTTTTAACTGGGCTTCCTTTTAGAAAGTACCATAATGAGGTTAAGACGATGTATTACCGAGAGGATTGGTCTTCAGATACAGATTTAAGCACATTTTATTTGGAATAAACCTGGGAATGTAAGACTGAAAATCCAGTAGCAGAACTTTTTTATTTATTCCCATGTATACGTATTTGTATTCTCAATCATTTGAAAAGGTATTCGTTTTTCATGGTGGATTTAACAAATTGCCACAAACTTAGAAGCTTAAAACAACACAAAATATATATATTCTTACATTTTCAATAGCAAAAGTCTGAATTAGTTTACACTATGAGAAAAGCAAGACGCCGGTTTGGTGGCAACATGAGAAAACATGTATGGTCGTACTCATTGCAGCACTGTTCACGGTAGCAAAAACGGTGTATAAACAACCTAAGTGTCCATCCACAGATGAATGCATAACTAAAATGTGGTAAATACGTATATTAACAGTAAATAAAAATAATGGTCTGGTATTTACCACAACAGGGGTGAACTTGCCATTATACTGAGTGAAACAAGTAGATTACAAAAGGACGTGCATTGTATGATCCACTTCAATGAAAAGTAAGTAGGTAAACATAATAAGCTCACTACCATTTAGTTAAATTTAACTCACAGTAGCCCTATGTCCGGTTTACAGAAATAGATAAAATCATCTTTCTAACATAAAGAGGCTAATAATTGTTAGTGGTCACTGGAGGTAGGAATGGAGGAGAGCTAGAATAATTTTCCCAGAAATAGTGACTTTTGTTTATAGTGATGGGGAAAATGGCATACAATCATGTTATAGGATACACAGCTTGACTAATGTAATTTATACACTATGAAAAGGAAGAAGTGACATATTTTGCATTATCTATACATTCACAACATAACTCCAAAGAGAGAGAGTTAGTCACATTTTACACAACTCCAAGAACTGCGTGGGCTTACTTTCTTGGTTCAAAGCTGTAGGGCCATGGTTTCAAGGGACAGTCCAACCCATACGGGGATACATGTTTTGCAGTTTTTATTCGAACCCCTAGATTGGTGACTGGTGCTTAGTATCTTAAGAGCTGGCGAATAGCCATTTGAGATACAATTTATTTCTATTTGCTAGAAACAATGGAGAAAGGAGACCAAAACAAGAGTAGAAACTGAATTACTAGACTAATTGCATCCACTAACTCTTCCCTTCTCTATCATGAGACTAGAAGAATTGGATTGTGTCTGGCTACTCTTATCAAATTTTTGGCCAAATACATGATAGATGAATCCTGAACAAAAGAGAAAAAAGCTGAATTTATAAAATTTCAAATTACATTAGTAAATATTTCAGATTTACTGCACCCACTGAAATGAAGAACACCTGCATCTATTGCATTGAGATATTCTTTAAATATTCAACCAAAATTATCAGCAGAAATCATCTTTGAACTAAACAGACTAGCCTAGTAAACTATGTATGTTTTGAGGATTATATCTCTCTTCAAAGATTATATGTATGAGACAAAATTAAAAATTGTAATTTTAAAGCACAGAAACGTTTAAGGGACAATGAGTCTAAATTAATGATGTAGAACAATTTGAATGGTGATAACTAAGAATATAACCAATTTCATTGTACTGGTTGTAAAAATTGTTCAATAGTTACATGTTTAGCTCTGAATATTTTCACCAGAACTAAAATAAATGCTAAATGAAAGAAAAACTCGAAGTATGCCCTGTGGATTAGCTCCAGGGTGGGATGAGGCCTCTCCACAAGTCCAGAGTGATAATAAATACCATTTCTGATTCGCTAGTACCAATCACCCTATTTCATTTCATCAACTACTTTTAATTTTGCTATTGTAGATATCCATGAAGTCCAACAAATTTAAATAAAGAACACGCTTTTAATTTTACAATTAATTAAAGGGATTGAATGGCTATTTCATCAAAGAGTATATCTGATGGCAAAAAAATATGCTGAACATCATTAAGTCAAAAGCAAAAAACCAAACTCACTGCCCTCATGTCAATTTCAACACATAACAACCCTTTATATTGTTTCTGAGCCTACAAATCTTGACAGCACCAGGTAATCGCATCTTTTTCCACAGGGCCTGGTGGGTTTGAAATCCAGACCTTTCTGGTAGCAGTCCAATGCTATCCCTGAAAGCAGCACCCAACCCACTGCCATCCAATGGATTGGATGAGAACACAAAGTACTACAGTCACATTGGAAGACAGTTTGGCAGTTCCTCAAAAAGTTGAACATAGAACTATGACTATATGACTCATTCATCTCGGTATTAAATATATAGCCAGAAGAAGTGAAGGTAGAAACACAAACAGAAACTTATGCACCAAGATTAATTACAGTAATCTCCCAAATGGCCACAAATTGGAAAAAGATGAGTAGATAATAAAACGTGTTACGTGTCCACAATGCTCAGTAACTGCAGATAAAGGAAGTTCTGGTACATGCTACACCATGCATTAACTTTGCAAACATGCTGAGAGAAATAAGTCAGCCACAAAATTACTCATTTCATATGAACTCAGTTTTAAGAGAGGCAGAAACCAAACGGATGGTGGCTATTCAGAGTGCTGGGAAGAACACTGAAAGCGCCGTGGACTGCCCAAAGACCTCACCCATCTGTCTTGGAGGAAGTCCAGTCAGAAGGCTCCTGAGCAAAAAGGATGGTGAGACTTCTCTCACAGACTTTGGACCTGTTGCCAGAAGAGACCAGTG
>NW_022111365.1:2317935-2319984 GCF_000313985.2 Echinops telfairi | reverse complement strand
TGGGCCGCTCCCTTCTCCCAAGGCTCCCTTCTCTCCATGTGGTGGCAGATTCCCCCACTGCTGGTCCCTCCCACCACCCAGCAACCCCTCCTGCAGCAACAGTGCACCCCCAACTGCCCCCATGCCCCACATTTGCCCAGCACCTCCACCTGCAGCAGCGAGGCTTTCCTTGTGGTAAACTGGCACTACCAGCAGCAGCAGGTTCTCTCTGCCTTTGTTTGGTACCCCTTTTCTGGCACCCCCTCACACAGAGCTGTATTCATCCTGAAACAGCATGCCCTGAGAAGTCCAACAGACCAAATAGGGAATCCTGGCTGGCTAAGGACAGTAAAACAAGAGTAAGGAGATTTTTTAAAAAAAGGATATCTACCTGCAGAAAAATGAAGCAAGACCCTTACTCCCTCCATGCACGAGAATAAACTCAAGGTGGATCACAGAGTTTGAGATAAAACTCCAAACTATTAGGCCCATTAAAGAGATAATTGGGACAAACCTAAAAATTTTGGTGCAAGGAATACATAGGCTGTTGGAAATAGGGAAGCACAAAAACAGAGGTGGCACAAATTGACAAGTGGGATGTACTGAAGGTAAAACACCTGTGTACATTGAAATAATTCAACAAGAGTATACCAAGAAAGCCCACTCACTGGGAAAACATTTTTAGAAGTGACACATCAGACAAAGGCCTTATTATTAAAATCCACAATACTCTGCTAGACTACAATAAGAAAAAACCCAAATAACCCATTGAGGAGATGGGCAAAAGACCTGAACAGAAGTTTCAAAAGGGTGGACATTCAAATGGCCAACAAACATGTGAGAAAATGTTCCCAATCGCTAGCCAAAATAGAGATGCAAATTAAAACAACTATGAGATACCTAACACCTCACACTCTCAAAGATAGCCCAATTCAAAAAAAAAAAAAGCAATAAGTGTTGGACAGATGTGGTGAGATACGAACTCTCATCCACTGCTGGTGGTCCTCTAGGTATGTGCAGCCATTATGGAAATTGATATGTTGATACCTAAAACAAATGGACATCAGAGTTACCATATGACCCAGCAATCCCTTTCTGAGCATTTACCCAGAAGTAAGAAACAGACCACAACCACACATCTGTGCTCCAATGTTCATCGAAGCGCCGTTCAAAAATTTCCATCAGTGGATGAATGGATTAAAAAACTCTAGTCTATACATGCAGTGGAGTACTACTTATCACTAAAAAGCAGTGATGAATGCATGAAGCACATCGACGCATGGTAAGAGTTGGAGGAAATTATGCTAAGTGGAGTAAGCCAAGCACAAAAGGGCAAGTACAACATGAGTCCACTGAAATAAGCTTAAAAAGCACAAAGGGAATAAGGGAAAGCCACCAAATGCATAAATTCCTGGGGTGAGGTCCAGGCTCATTGGCAGGGGTCAAATCCAACCCAGGGATGCATATGGAAATCAACAAAAGAGGAGAAAAAGGGTGGGGGCAGGGGTGGAAGACTTGGATAGTGGGGAAGCAGGGCACTACCCCATACATCTCCACAGGAAAGCAAGAAATGGACTAGTCAAGGGCAACATACTGGCATAAAGCAGCAAACTAACAGAAAGGTCTGTGGGGCAGGCCCCAATCCCAGCAGTCCCAGTTACATTGGCCCCCTCCCCAGGAGAATTCACTATAGAGGACAGCACTAAAGATACAACCAGGGGAGTGTGGTGGGTCTGCCCAGACCACATGGGAGCAAACTAAGGGGGAGAGGGAGAGGGAAAAGAAGAGGGCAAAGGAGAGTGAGAAGGAGAGAGAGAGATTTAGAACAGTATCCTGGTCTACCAAGCCTCAATGAAGACATTCCCACTTGGAGCAGCCAATGCACAGAGAGGACACTGGCCCCACCAGGAGACACAGTACCCCCTCACTGACCCACAAGGCTACAGGGGACAGCACTGGAGACAGGGTAGGAAGTTTGCCCGGTCTGACCCACCTAGACCAGAGTGAAACAACTAAGGGAGTGCAACAGAGCAGTAAGGGGAGAAAAGCAATGAGGCACCCAAGGAATCC
>NW_022111365.1:2312946-2317261 GCF_000313985.2 Echinops telfairi | reverse complement strand
ATGTAAAATGTACCAAAGTTTATTCATTCATTCATCCATAGACAGTTGTTTTTGTTGCTTCCATCCTTCTGCTCTTGTGGACAGCACTGTCAAAAACATAGGTGTACCTATACCAGTTCATAATTTCTTCCTGTATTTCTTAAGCAGATAGATTGCCTGGTCATATAGTATTTCTGTTCCCATTTGCTTAAGGGAGCATCATACTCTTAATAGTGGTCATGCAATTTTGCGATTCCACCAGAAGTGTATTAGTGTTCCATTCTGTCCACATCCTCTGCAGGATTTGTTATTTTCTGTTTTGAATTTTTAAAAATCTTGCTACCAGAGCCATTGTGTTTGGTAACTCGTCATTGCTTTAATGGGTATTTCTCTTATAGCAACAGATCACAAGCATTTCTTCATATGCTTTGTTGGCCACCTGGATATTATCTTTGGTAAATTATCTATTCTGGCCTTTTACCCATCTTATAATTGGATTATTCTCATTTTTCTTTTCTTTTTAAGGTGTGGCCTTTTTTTTTTCTTATTTATTGGCATATTATTCATGTATTATACAAGTCAATAGTTCAATCATATTAAGAATTGTTGTATAACCATAATCACAATCAACTCCCAAACATTTCCTTCTTGTTTCCATTGCTATCAGCTTCCCATTTTCCCCAACTTCCCCTGCCATACCCCTAAGAAAGCCTTAATCCAGTTCCTGTCTCTATAGGTTTACCTGTCTGGACTTCATATACAGAAAATATATAAATTAAAAACACAAAACCAACAACAGTAACAAAATGAAACGGGAAAAACTCAACTGAAAAGAGCAAAAAAGAATTTTTTAAAACTAGAACAAATATAAAATGGGTCAAAAGGGAGATCAAAGGATAAACGTTGTGATCATTAGTTTTTGTGTGCCATCATGGCACCTGAAAGAAGATATGGGTGGAATTTAGCTTCTCAATCAGGTTGCAGCTTGAATGCCTCAGTTGAAGGTGCCACCAAGATAAAAGGCTCTCTGGAGGTGGTCCACTCCCTCTCTGACTTCACCTTCCTGTTGATGCCACGTGGAGACCTGCACAAGTCCTATAATTTGTCTACCACCGTTGGCCCATGATTTCCCTGCATTCTGCATCATTGCATGTGGCTGTGTGAATCTGAAGAGGGATGTATGAACTAGTATTAGATTTGTTTCTTTAATCAATTTGGTCTAACATATTATGGTACCTTGAGAGTGGGGCACTAGAGAAACAAATCATGAAGATGGAGAGTGGAGGCTTGTCTGTCCTCTGTCTCATGGTAGATTTTCTTCTGTGGCTAGCCAGAGGTCAGATAAGGCCATATGTTTACACAATTGCTTTCTGAAAAGGACATGGGAAGTGATTCTTAGAAATTATCTTTGATTAAGCCTGTCTTAAGTGGTAAAAATTGATGTAATAAAAGTAAATTTTGAGCTCAGAGGATGAACTCAAAATTTGAACTTTGAACTACTTTGAACTCCTCTGAGACCATGAACTCCTCCTTTGAACTCCTCTGAGACCATGCTGCTTAGTCAAAATGGCTGACAGAAGATCAAAATGGCTGACAAGCCCTGGCCCTGGTTTGATGTAGCCAGAGGCCTAAGGCCATAATGCATGTGAATGGGATAGGTTAGATAAGGATTGAATTTGACTGTTTTAAGAATATGTTTATGATTAGGATTATATTGATTTCCTCTACCTATTGTTATTGATATAATGTGTGATATAAATAATTATTGGCAGGTATGAAAATAGAGTTAGTAAGCCCACTGCCTTCAGCCATTAAATTGGACCTTTAAATGGGTATTGGACGCACCTTCAAAGAAAGCTCTGAAAAGATAAACCCACCCAGTCCCTTGAGTGTTCAAGAAATTTGCATTTGAAAATATTTGCCTAGAGAGCTGTTGGCAGACTGAAGAAGGAAAAAGAGGTTTTTGGCTTTTTGCGCTAGAGGTTTATGACTACAGGTTTATGACTGAAGGTTTGTGACTGAAGCTGGAAAAATATGGAGCCATAAAGGAACTCTCCTCTCTAGGATGAGTGTTAAAGGAAGCCTGCCGGCAGCCTGAAATACCCACTAGGTGACCACCTGGATACACTTGTTGAATGGAAGTTGGATAAAAGCAGGGACTAGAGGAGAAACCAAGGGTGGATTGGCTGGTCTGAAGTTTAAAGAGTTGTGCAGAATATGAGCTTATGGCATGACCTAGCCCAGGGAGGCTAAGGTTGTTGAGAATTTGTGAAGGGATCCATGGTCAAAAGCTGAGGCAGGCAATGGGCACCCTGATGAGGCTAAGTGAGGTGGCCTACATTGAGTTGACCAGTATCCAACCAGATGAAGATAGAACATTTGAGGCTCTGAACTGTTCCATATTGCTGCTGATTTTATGGATGGCATGTTTTGATTTGACTTTGCTTATGGATGTAGACACTCAAGGTTCCAAATGGCATGAAGCTTCTTCACATCAAAAACATGCTTGTCTCCTCAGAGCACTGGGTTGATATAAGTGGGCAATACAGAAACTGGATACTCAAAATGGGGAGGATAAAGGCATGAAGTGGCTGGCTTACAAACTTTCATCAGTGAGGGAATATGTTCATAGGATTAGAGGTTTATGATGTAGGTGTTTATATAACTGAAATTGTTATGCATTGAATATTTTTTGTTTTTTCACTTATAGAATATTATGTTTAAATGAGGCTGGCACCTTTTGAGTTGTATGGATTTTAGTTTAATCCTGTTAGGCACAAAGCTGATTGTATTATTGTTCTTGTTTTAAAAATTATATATGACTAGAGAATTGTATACAAGTGCCAAGTTGGCAAAGGTTGGACTGTGTTAGTTAGGGTTTTGGTTTTTTGTGTGTGTGCCAACATGGCACCTTTAAGAAGACATGGGTCGAGATAAGCCTGTCAACCAGACTGCAGCATGATGACCTCACATGGAGGTGCCACAGAGATAAATGGCTCCATGGAGGGTGCCACTCTTTCTCTCTGACTTCACCATCCTTTGACACCACATGGAAACCCATGTAAGCCCTGTGATGTTTCCACCACCATTGGATCCACAATTCTCTGCACCTCCTGGCCTGTGATCTTCCTGCATTCTGCATTATTGCATGTGGCTGTGTGAGTCTGAAGAGGGGTTTATGGACTAGTATTGGACTTATGGACTAGTATTGGACTTATGGCTTTGATTTGGACTAGACTGGAATGTTTTTTTGATATACAATTACTTTTTGATATAAAGCCGAGTGTCCCTGGATTTGTTTCTCTATTCAACCTGACCTATCACAAGTGTTAAATTTTAACCTAACTAAATCTGCAATAATCCATTTTCCAGTGTACTTTGTATGATAGCAAAGATATACATATCTTTGGTCTATGGTCAGAATGAATTCACCAGAGGTTTAAACCCAAGTGTGTGTATCTTTCACTTCAAAAACCCTTTTAAAACAAACCAAAAATGGGTCAAAGGGGAAACAAAATCGTAAGATATGCTATAGCAAAGTGTGGCAAATAAAATAGATAACACCCGGCTATCAGAAAAAAATAGTATCTGGGGCCGTAATGGCTTGTCTTTAAACAAGCAAACATCCAAGTGAGGCATCAACTAAGTCCACATGGAAGAAGCACACCAGCCTGTGTGATATGAGGGATGTAAATAATAAAATCCAAAAGAGGGAATGGTATCAGAGTTCAAACTGGAAGACTCTGGATGACAGTGGAAGCTCCAAATCCATATGTAGGGTCCAGACATGGATTAACCCTCTGGTAAATTCTCTATGACCTTAATCAATGGATATGAATAGCCTTGTAATCAGAGCTTTGTAAAGTCACATAGTTCTTACAGAAGTGTTGTTCCCTATAGATTTTCAAATTTTGTCCTTCATTCAATATATCACTGCCACTTGTTTTCAAAACTGCGGGTTCAATTTTACTCTTTTGATGAAGTTTACTAATGCACATAAATGTACTCTATTCTGTTATCTGTGGTGTGGATATTTTTCATTATGTTCGTTAATATATTACTGCCTTGTATTAGGACTCTTGAATTTTTCCCATTTTTTTTCATTGCCAATCTTTAAGTTTCTATATGAATTTAGATACTTAATTCATCTTGAGTTATTTTGGCATATGGTGTGAGATAGGGGTCTTGTTTCATCATTTTTGAAACTGGAGGTCCAATTTTTCACGCACCATTTGTTGAAAAGACAATTTCTCTCCCAGTAAATGATTTTTGGATTTTTGGCTTTTGTAAAAATATCAGCTGTTTGTCAGTGGTTGGTTTTATGTTTGGTTTCTCT
>NW_022111365.1:2310466-2312510 GCF_000313985.2 Echinops telfairi | reverse complement strand
AAACTTTCAATTATTTCAAGAAGTTTTCTTATAATCTTTGGGGCTTTCTATATGTAAAATGTATATCAATATATTTTCAATAGACAAAATAATATTTTCTGCACACAGGAAATTTTACTCCCTCTTTGCCAATCTGGGTGTCTTTAATTTCTTTTTGATGTCTAAAAAGCTCTGGCTAAGACTTTCAGGGCTCTATTAAATAAGAGTGGTAATAAAGGGCATGTTCCTGGTCAGAGTGCAATTGCATTATTTTCTCTTGACTGAGCTCAACATTCACTGCAGGCTTTGTATATATGGCCTTTATTATGTTGAATAATTTCCCTTATATTCCTAATTCAGTAAATATTTTTATATCAAAAAAATGGATGTTGGATTTTGTCACTCTTCCGCATCAGTTTATATAATCATACAGTTCTCTTCTGTCTTTTATATGGTGGATTACGTTGATTATTTTTCTAAAGTTGCACCATTTTTGTAAACCAGGTATAAGTCCCCCTTGATCGTGATGTTTTATTATGCACGTTTTCTTAAATTGTACTGCCTGGGCTTTTTTCCTTTAATTGTTGCACCTATGGTCATAGACTTTCTACTCTTGTAAACAGTTGCAGTCTCAGTAGTTCACAGAGGCAGCTCTCCCTTGTCCTATAGACTCACTGTGAGTCAGCCTCGACTCGATGGCAGTGAGAGTCTGATCTTCATAAGGAATACTGGTCTATACTTTTCTATTTAGAAATGACTTTGCCTGCATTTTAATATCAAGAGTATACTTGCTTCATAAAATGAGTTGGGTAGAGTTTTGTCTTTTTGCATTTTCTGGAACAATTTGTCTAAAACTGTTGCCAACTCCTCTGAGAATTCTTGGTAGAATTCCCTAAAACCATCTGGTTGTAGTATTTTTATAGTTGGGAGTTTTTAATGACCTGACCTATTTATTCTCATGTTATTGGTCTTTTGATATATTTCTATATCAGTCTGATTTAGGCAGGTAATTAACCAGTGTTTGGAGAAAAACCTACTCTCTGTATTACTGAAACACTGACAAATTACGAGTAACATAGTAGCTGTTTAATAGATTATAGTTGAAGAAAACAAAAGCATTTTCAGAAAATATATACAATCAGAGAAAACTGAACCAAGAGGACACTGAAAATCTCCAATATATTTCTGGGGTGTAAAAGTTGGTTCAAGCCTGCAGGCATGTCCAGGAAAAACTTGAGAAAAGATAACTAGTTGCTGAGTTTATTTAAGTAGATCTGGGCTTCACAGGGTTTTCAATGGCCCAAAACTTTTTTTTTTTGGAAACACTTTTGGATAGTTTTGAACCAATAGCCTTTTGAATAATAGCTGAGTGCTTAATAGTTTGAGTCATTTAAGGACTCTGGAAATTAGACAACTATTTTATATATGCTTGACCGGTCTTGGGTCCCAGGTCAGGAAAAAAGTGAAAGCTCAGATAAGTGAAACAAACTGTTACCTGGAAGTTTCAAGCTATGCTTTATTGTTTTGGGAAAAGGTGACAGACATACATGCAAATAATTCAAGAAAATGTTATGGACCATAATTAGCCACTATGTATTATTGATCATTAAAAAATATTGCCCAATTCTATCAAGTCATGCTAAAACTATGCAAGAATTTAAAGGAGATAAATAATATAGAAGCAAATTTAGTGGCCACACCCACATTATATATATCATTTGTGTATGTAAATGCAGATATAAATAGGAATAATGCACAACCATAAATAGAAATGAACTGATACATACTACAACCTGGTTAAACCTCGAAAATGTTATGCCAAATAAAATTAGTAAATCAAAAAGATTCAAATATATGATCTCATAAACATGAAATATACAGAACAGGCAAATTTATAGGAACCTAAGCTAATTAATGATTATCAGGAATAGAAAAGAGAAAGAGAACACATCATTAGGAATCCTTCAGTTTCTACTTATAGTGATGGAAACTTTGGCAAAAGAAACAAATGATGATTTTACACTATGCTTAATATAATTAATTATATTAAAATAATTATAATTAT
>NW_022111365.1:2298125-2310327 GCF_000313985.2 Echinops telfairi | reverse complement strand
TGATGTAAGAGTGGGCAGAGGAAAGGAAGTACGTTGTGGCAAAAGCAAAGTAAAATGATTGATTGAATAGAACATGTTTCTGATGGGTCTAGATTTTGAAGCTCGTAGAAAACAGTGTGTTACTGTCATTATTATTAGGTGTCATAAGGTAGGTCCCAACCCACACTGACTATGAACAACAAAAGAAAACACTGCATGAGGCTGTGCCATTCTTGCAATGGCTCCTATGCCAGAGTCCCCGGTTGCCGCCACTGTGTCAGTCCATCTCGTGGAGGGCCTTCCTCTTTTGCGCTGCCCCTCCACTTTACCAACCATCCTGTCCTTCTCTAGAGAATGGTGTCTCCTGACAACATGTCAGAAGAAATCTTGTCATCATTGCCTCGAAGAAGTTGTTGGGTCGCATTTCTTCTAAGACAGATACATTTTTCCTTCTAGCAGTACATCTTGCTTTTAATGTTCTTCCCCAGCACCATAATTCAAATTAATTGACAAAATGTACTTATAATATGGTCCAATAATGAAAACAAACCATGAATAAGGAATTCAAGTATGGTGATACCTCCCAATAGAGACTATCAAAACAAAGGTAGAAAATATCACACAAACAAAAAAGTTTGAAGTTGAAAAGTAAAATCCTTGAAATGAAAAGTTCATCAGAGGATTGCATTCTCAGCAGAACAAAGCATAAGGATGTCTTAACACATATCAACAGAGATTGCGCAGGCTCAGGAGCAGAAAGATAGGTGACTGAAGTAAGAGGAGCAAAGACTCAGACACATGAGGGACACGATCACATGTTGCAACATTTATTTGAGGAACCAATGATTTTAAATCTTTGTCTTGAATAAGAACAAAGTTGAAAGACGCATATTTCTTTATTTTGAAGCTTATCATAAAGCTACAGTATTTAAAACAGTATGTTTTTTGGCAAAAAATAGATGCACAGATGAATATATAAAATTGAGAGTAAAAATAAAAAGCAAAGCAAAAGGAACCCTCACATTAGTGAGATCAATACTATCTGAAGTGATCTACAGTTATAAGGCAATCCCAATCCACATTTCATCACCTTTTAATTTACATTTTTCATTTTTATAGGACAGGAACATGGAACTTATTGCATCATTTTGAAACATATCGTAAGATGTTGTTTGTAATCAGCACTGTTTTTCTGGAATATGTAACAATCTACTTTGGAGCGTGATTCAAAAAGGGACAGATTAACAAATTTAGTCACAATTACATTAATATTCTCTTGAATATGAATCCCTAAAAGGAAAATTGTTGTAACGGGAAGTGGGCCCCAACCATAAACACTATCATTTGGATGAGTATAAATTTCCTCCAATGTCTCCAATCCTACTATGCTCATACATGATTTTATTTCTTTTAAACATAAAAGTGCCTGCAATCACATTATGAGGAATGTTGCTGGCATAGTGGGTTACCTGCTGGGCTTCTAACCACAAAGTTAGCAGTTCTAAACTACCAGCTGCTCTGTGGGGGGGGAATGAGGTTTCTACTCCTATCCTATGGCGTCACGAGGAGTTGTAATTGACTCGATGGCAGTGAGCATTCTTTTGGTTAGTGACATTATGAGGTGGCTTCAACGTTTGTGGAAATTTTTCATTATTTGTAATTTCATTTCTCCATAAAATTTGTCAAGTCCCCTCAAAATAGTATTAACCTAGGAAAACGAGTGTTGCTGATTTGAGAGGTTCAGCAAGGGAATGGTCCTTTGAGGGGGAGGGAAATAAGTTGACTGATGAAAGGAAGTCTCTTTCACCTTTGGAGCAGAAAGCTGGTAAGCACATGCTGATCAGGGAAAAGGGAGTAGGAGAGAGCCAGAGAACTGAGCAGAACTTTAAATACTAACATCTAAGAGTCTAAATAGAACTTGGCAGCTATACTGTAGTTTGAGTGTCTAATGTTCATATATATAGAAGTGCTGTTGGCTATAGTCTCAAGGAGTGTCTAGACTGTACTTCTTGAAAAAAAATACTCATTCTATAATGGACTCTTCCTCTTTATTGGGCAGTTTACTAAGAAGCACCTTGTATTTGTGATAGCTAGATTTCGTATCAGTTTGAATGAGCTAAAGTTCTCAGTAATTTGTCAGTAAGTACCCATAATTACAATCTGATACAATGTAATCAATTCTATAATGCAATCTGTTGTTGCTGTTAGGTGCCATTTAATGAGTTCTTACCCACAGCACCCTACACACAACAGAACAAAACCCTGCCAAGCCTTTCATATGCATATGATTCCATGTAGCTGGACACCAATATGGATCTCTTCCAGTCAGTTGGCCAAGGAGCTGTCCTGCAAATGCCCTGGCATACACGACTGAGTGCTTCCAGTGCGTCAGAAACCTTGTTTGCTGAGGTTAATGAGGAGGGCTTGACTCATTGCAGCACTTGCTGATAAAGGTACATGACTGCAGCGGTCAGTTTCAATTACAACTCAATGTAAAGAAGACCAAAATCCTCACAACTGGATCAAGAGGTAGCATCATGATATAGGGAGAAAATACTGAAGTTGTCAAGGGTTTTGTCTTGCTTGGGTCAACAATCAATTTTCATGGAAGTGGCAGTCAAGAGATCAAAAGACATATCGCATTAAATAAATCTACTGCACAAGACCTCTTTAGAGTATTGAAGAGCAAGGATATTACTTTGAGGACTAAGGTGTGCCTGGACCAAGCCATGGTATTTTCAATTGGGGCATATGCATGTGAAGTTGGATATTGAATAAAGACTGAAGAAGAACCAATGCATTTACGTAGCGATGCTGGAGAAGAACATAGAAAGTAAAAAATGGATTACTAAAAGGACAAACCAATCTGTCTTGGAAGAAATATAGCCAGAGTGCTCCTTAGATGTAAGAATGGCTAGACTTAATCGTACATACTTTGTACGTGTTGTCCGGTGAGACCCGTCCCTGGAGAAGGACATCCTGCTGGATAAAGTCGAGGGGCAGTGAAAAAGAGGACGGCCCTCCAGGACATGGATTAACACAGTGGCTGTGACAATGGGCTCAGACACAGGAGTAATTGTGAGAATGGGACAGGACTTGGCAGTGTTTTTTCGGTTGTACATAGAGTGGCTATGGGTCAGAACGGACCAGATGGCACCTAACAACAAGAAAAATGGAGTCTCTTCATAGTACAAAAAGTCTAGGCCACTAAACAAGTTTGGTTAAATGTCTCCTTTTTAAAGGTCATAGCCACTGAAAATCTACATACCAGCTTTTTCACACATTCATAGGGTTGGCATGACTTGACAGCAACTGACAACAGCAGCAAGCCTATAAGGAAGCTGGTGTATATCTTATCCAGCCTAGTTACTGATGTTATAATTTGAACACTGATTATTTAACCCTGATTATTAACTGATGTTAGTTATAATCTGAACCCTGATTATTTATATTTTACCATTCAGTTCTTGTTTGATGTAAGAGTGGGCAGAGGAAAGGAAGTACGTTTTGGCAAAAGCAAAGTAAAATGATTGATCTGTACAGTAGGAACACACCACAGAGGATCAGTCATTCTACTCTGTACAAAGGGGACCTCAGACATGAGGCACTATCATTACCTCAGAGACTTGAACCTGGAGTCCTGCTGCCCACCCACTCCTGTTTTTTGTTTGTTTGTTTGTTTGTTTTTTCTTTCTGGAACTCAAGGTGGGTATCATAGGCAGGACAGTCCATTACAGCTCTTGGAAGAAAGACTCCTCCACTTCTCTCCCAAATCACTTCAACTCCCCTCACCCTAACCCTTAGATCCTCTTCCAGCTCAAATAGCTCCCCAATGTATTACTTGGAAAGATACCCTACACTTGACATGATTTCCTTCCTCTCTTCTTTCAACTTCCAAAGGCCTTATCTTCCCTTTTAGAAATCACTTGCATAATAAAGGCAGTGAGACTTCAATTGACTGTGCTTTTCTATAGAAGGTTCATTGATTATACAAGAGTTCAGGGAATACAATTTGTTAATTAACGTCTGCTCCTTCGTCTGGTTTGGTGATTGAACTTTGAGCAATTTTCATGGGTAGCAGCATTTGTGTGTTTATGAAAGTGTGATTTAGTATGTAGAAATAGATCCTTTGTTTTTATTGTATTCTATATAAACAAGGCTACTGTCTCCGTCTAATGGTTTGCTTTTCTCCAGCACCTGGGCACACAACTCTGATCATAAAGCACTTGAGGTTCTTTGGTACCAGCACGGAGGACTAGGCAGATAAGGTTGTAAACCTAGGTAATCACTTGAGGCAGACAATCTGTGTTCTCTGAAATAAAGCTGCGTTAGGGCAAGAGGAGGAAATTGGCGCTAGACTGTGCTACTACTTGATTCATACTGTGGAGGGTTTGCCATGTCAGGCATTTGAAACATCTCAGTGTGCTGGGTGTGAAATCCTAAAGTTCAAATTAAGGAGTTTTATAATACATTGTTTTACACAGGAATGTTACTCAGTCAAGTACCAAGAAATAATTCAGACGGGCACTTAAGAAAATCTTTTATTGAACGTAATACATATGTGTCATAGTGGGTTTCACATTGGGCTCCTCCTACCTGCAAAGTCAGTAGCTCAAAGTGGGAGCTGGATGTGGCTTTCTTCTCCTGCAAAGATTCAGTCTCGAAAACCAGGGGCCATTCTCCTCTGTCCCGTGCAGTCACTGTGAGTCAGACGCGACTCAACGAATGGCAGCGAGTGAGACATCCGTCTAGAAGATGGACCTACCATAAATAGCTCAATTCATTTGTACAGACTGAGCACATTCATGTTGTCAGCACCCAGATCAAGAAGCACACATTATCTGTATCCCAGGAGCCCTTTTATTCTCTTTTTCCAGTCGTGCTTTCTCCTTTTCCCACAGAAAGGTAGGAATCAGGCTTATTCGAAAGATTAGTCACTACACTTGCTTTTATTTACCAAGAGGTAACAGACACGGGAGATGAGGAGGCAAAGGAAAATACCACAGGCAACCTCCCCTGAAAGATGGAGGTCTACAGAGGATCTAAGTCAAAGCAGCTGTTTGGAGCGCTTAGGCCCCTAGATTAACAACACACAGAGGTGGCCCTTATGGGGATCAGGTAGAAGCAGTTTGTAGAGCTATTCCTTTGGGAGGTTATTTGCTCTTTGTTCCTTCTCACAACTAGGATTAGACAAACTTTTAAAATGACAGCTGTGAGCCTATAAGGTCAGTCTCAGCTGCTGAATCCTTAATTAAGGTGGGGGTCTAATTGTTTCCCTCTTCCTTGAGGCTCACCCTAGTCATCTTGCTTATATTTTGAGCCCCTGTCATAATACATGATATAGCAAAACAAACACACAGCAACAAGATAACCCATACTTCCATGGAGCTGATTTCAACTCCTAGCCATCCTACATGGGGTTTCCAAGTCTAAGTTTCTCCATAAGCAGACAGCTTCATCTATCTCCTACAGTGTGACTTGTGGGTTTGACTGATTGGTCTTGTGGTTAGCAATTTATTGTTGATCCCACAGCACTAACATTTTCCTAATATTACAGATACCTTTTTTCTGGGTATTATTTCAGCCCCAAACCTAAAATGTCTAAAGTTTTATATAATGCTCTTTTCTGTCCCTGTCTCACACAGCTATCTAAAAACTTGTCCTCTCTTTGTATATAAGACAAATAGCTATATCTTTGGATCAATATAAATATATTTACTTTGTAATTCTCACACAGAACAATCCACCTGTAAACTCTAAATTTTCAAAACACATGCAATCAGGTGTGAAATCACTATACATGCTATGGTGCCAACGAGGTTAGTGTATTAAATAAATATTTCTTTTCTCCAATGCCCTCCCCAGGGCACTTCCCAGTGTGATGCAATTTGAGAAAGACATGTCTATCTTGAGCCCCAAAAACATAAATAAAGATGCTATTTTGTATCTTTAGCAAACTGCAGAAAAATGTCTTTGACAAGCTAACTGGATTTACTGTCCAGACTAATCCAAGACTAAATTAAGAACTAATCCTGCTATTTGCCAGTTATCTAAAATTCAGCAATCATCTTTCCCCTTAAGGGATTCAGTTAAATCTCTGAAAGATGCATCATTGCCTTTCCAACCAGCATGAGAGCTAATAAAGATCTAAGGATCCACTGTCATTGTGAAATGCAGTACAAAAATATATAGCCCTCGCTCTATTCTGCTTCCCTGGGTGCATAAGAGGGGAACACGGTTGAAGTCATTGTTTTACCTCTTGAAATCTGTGGGATTATTATAGGCAGAAGCACCGTTTCTTGCATAGAATACAACTAGGTGGTAAATAAAAATATTTCCTCCAACACATCATCTTCACTACCAAACTCGGCCGACTTTTGTTCTAATACTGATCTACTGATGGTTATGACCAGAGGCCATTTGCTGGGTGGTGGTTGGGGCTTGAATTCTTTTTGTGGCAGCCGAATGAAAATACACAGCCAGTTTTTCCATAAGAAAGTAAATCCCGAACCCATGAACTCTCTAGCACAGATTTTAAAACAATTGAACTCGGTGGACATTCCAGCTCTCTTTCTATGAAAGATGCAAGGTTATCTCTCTACTGGAAGGTCAAACCAGCATTTCTTGGCTCCAGAGTTCTTTTTTTAAGGCGAAGAAAGGGGGAAAAAATAACAACAGTTATCTCCAAGCAGAAAGGGAATACTGATATATCTGGGAGATACAAATATAGCCTTTTGAAATCTGTCACTCACTGTCATCGTCACTTGATCTCCGCTGTATGAAGAGGCACTGTAGAAACTGTTAGCAAGAGCACAGTTCCTATCATTCAGATACCCTGACTAGCTCTGCAGGACCTGCAAACCAGTTTTCAGAGAGCCAATTCCTACTCATGTTGACCCCAAGTGCGCCAGCGTAGAAACGAGCTCGGAGAGTTTCCAGTGGTTGAGTTTTTGGAAGCAGATTGTCAGGCCTTTCTCCTGAGGTGCTCCTGAGTCGACCTGATTTCCCAACCTTTCTGTTAGCACCTGAGCACTTGTCTGCACCAAACAAACCCCCAATGAAACCCATTGCCATTGAGTAGATTCCAATTCAGGACTCCTGTCTACACCTATCCCCAAATTAAACTCACTGCCATTGCGTCAATTCTGACTTACACTGGCCCATTAAGACAGTACAGAACTGCCCCTTGTGGATTTTGGAGTCTGTAAATCCTAATGAGAGTGGAAATTCTCATGTTTCTTCCATGGATGGCTATTGGTTTTAAATGTTGACCTTTCTGTTAGTAGCCCAATATGTAACCCACTACTCCATCAGTGGTCCTTATACACCAATGATGGAAGGGGTGTAAATTACACCCTTAATACATCAGTTTCCATATATGTAAAATGTACACAATGATACCTGAGCTCTGGTGGCACTATTGGGTAAGTTTTGTTACCTGGAAGGCTGGCTGTTCAAGCCCAACACTTGCTCTGTAAGAAGAAAGATGAGCTCTCTGTTCCTATAGATTTGCAGACTCAAAAACCCGGTGCAGGAATGCTGAGTGAGAAACTACTGGATGGCAGTGAAGTCTTTTGTTTGTTTGTTTTTATAGTGTTATTACAAGGATTAAATAAGCTAATAAGTATTAGGGTTTCAAAATTCTCTACCATGTTGTAGAAATGTATTAAGCCGCATTTTTACTAATACTTACATTGTATTCACTTAGAAATGAAAAGGAACCAATTGATCATTTTCATCATACTGTGCTAATATTTCTTCTGGCCTTGTAGCAAAGTTGCCTTTCCAGACATCCTCTTTATATTCTAAATTGCATGAGGGTTGAGGTGGGGGAGGGACCAGGGAGGGATTCCACATGATCCAAATTATATGATGCCATTAAAGGCCTTATGTTTCAAATGATGGGCAATCAAATCTCACGCTCCAAAGACTAGGTTGATCATTAAAAAGTCTCCCTTCTTTCTAACTGTGGGTGCTCCATGGCAGATGGTGCTGTCAGTGACATAGTGTCCTTCCTACAATGAACACGGATGGCTTAATAGGGCCTTACTTTTGCAAAACAATGTCTGCGTTAGTTAAGAATATGTGCTCCGAAATCAAATTATGTGGCTAGATGTCCATTTCCTTCATTTATTACCGTTTAACTTTGTTAAATTTTCAACCTTTCAGCTTTCCCAGCTGTACCATAGGAATAGTCTTAGTACCTAATCTGAATTGTGACTATTCAATGGAATAATGAGGTGATGCATATAAAATGGTTAGATATGCTTAACACATAGCTAATTTTACTGTTAAGTTTATTGTCAGTTATAACATTACTTATACACCTGTCTATTTGTGCCCCATTTGTAGTAAAAGACTGCTAGAGATTGCTATTTCACATGAAAAAAAAGGGGAGGAGGGAGTAATTCCATTGTTACTTCATATCAAATTGTAGCACTCACCAATATTAACTTAGGATATCATTAAGAAGCTCTGTGATAAGACAGATAACTATAGCAGTATTGGATGACATAATTTATGTTCCAGTGACCTTTTATTTAAGCATATGATAGCTACAAACATACTGAATCTTCTCTTTTTATGTATACTTTCATATATACTTTCTTCTACCTTGTTTATCTTAGGATGCTGTGGACAAGTGTTCTAAATAGTACGGGGTGATGTAAAAGATAGTTGATTTCAAACCAGATGTCACTATGGGGGCTGCCATTTATTATCTGTACAACAATTGGCAAAACATCTCATTTCCCTTTGTTCTAGCAGTGTTTCTCTGCGAAATGGGCATGATAATTAGTTCTCTCCTGCGTGTTTCACAAATAGTTATGAGAATTAACTAAATCAGGTATGGACAGACATTTTGTAGATTCCACATCTACAAATGAATACACAGGATTTTTTTTAACCTAAATTGGTTTAGGTCAGCTTTAGTTTTCTTTTTGATATGGAGGTAAGATAGGGAGTTCTCATATAAACCACATTCCAATTTTCTATATTATGAACACCTTATAGAAGTATGGTACACATCTTACCATACCGATTCATTATTAAAGTCTGCAATTCATTCAGCTTCCTTAGTTATATAATATCTTTTCCTTTTCTTTATTTTTTTAAACCTAATGTCAGAATCATATTCAAATCTCCTATGGCCCTTCTTGGAAGTGAGAATTTTATTTTACTTTGCTTAGTTTTTCTGACCTTAAGGATTGTTTATGTTGTTATAAAGATATAGATACTACAGTTTTTGCCAATTTAATATCTTTCAGGTGTAAAATTTAATAATACCAATTATATCAATCATGTTGTACAATCATCACCAATATCCATTTCCAGATTTCAACCCTGATAGTTTTAAAGACTGCTAGTCAAATACTAGCCTTCCAAAAGGGATTTATCTAATATTTTTCTTTCAGGATTAGAAGGGGCCTTTGGAAGGAGTCCTGGTGGCAAGGTGGTTACATATCAGGTTACTAATGGCAGGGTCCACAGCAAAATCCACCATGTGCTTCTCTGGAGGAAGATGAGGCTTTCTGATCTCTCAACTATTTATAGCCTTAGAAACTAAAAGGGACAGTTCTACTCTGTCCAACAGAGTTGCTATGAGTCAGAATCAATTCAAGAGCAGAAATAAGTGAAGTGGGTTTGTGGGGAAAATATGACAAATGTAAATTGCCATTTGATCATATCATCTGATTTATTACTATGATTGCTAATCTTGATTACCTAGAGGAAGTGATTTTGTCAGATTTTTCACTTAAAGATACTTTTGATACTTTTGTGGTATCATTTTGATACCACACTCTCTGGAAGGAGCCCACTCTGCAGAGCACACACCATTATGTGAACAGAATATAAACATAAACTTTTCTTAAAAATCTTCTGCACTAGAAATGTTTGTGTGTGACCCAGGAAATTGCTATTCCAGAAATGACACAATTAATTAGAATGCCATTATGTCTATCATCCAAAAGGACATTATATGATCTGTCTTGAAGTACAATACTTCAATGTGATAGGATAATGTCTCTTTGTACAAGGAAATTCCATCCGTAAAACTATTATTCAAATGTATGCATCGACTACTAAAGCTATCAATGAAGAAATTGAAGAATTCTACCAATATCTTCAGTCTGGAATTAATCCAAAATGCAACAACAATTGGTGATTGGAATGCAAATGTTTGGAACAAAGAGAAAGGACCGTAGTTGAAAATATGACCGTGGTGATAGAAATGAAGCAGATATCCCACGATTGAATCTTACAAGACCATCATCAACTTGATCAGAGTGAATATCTTTTTCACCAACATGAAAATTTCTACACATGAGAACTTTTCCAGATGGAACCCACAGAACCCAAACTGATTGGTGGGAAGAGACGATGGAGAAGCGCGATGTCAGCAGCTAAAGCCAGGCCAGGGGCTGATAGTGGACCAGACCATCAGTGGCTGCTCAGGATAAAGCAGAAGAAACTTAAAACAAGTCAACAAGAGCCGAAATATGGCCTAGAGTCTATCTCACTTGAATTTTCAGAACGTCGCAAGAGCAGATTTGATGCAGTGAACACTATGGCAAAAGACCTAATGAGCTGCAGGAGGACATTAAAAATAGCATTTCTGAAGAAAGCAAAAAGTCATTTTAAAGACAGGGAAGAAAGAAAAGATCAAAGTGGATGTTAGGAGAGTCTGAAATTTGCTCTCAGTCATAAAGTAGCTAAATCAAAGGGAAGAAAACCAAAAAATCAAAGAGCTGAATAAAACATTTCAAAGGGCAGCTCACGAAGACAAAGGATCAACATAACCACCAAAAGGAATGCATGAAAAGATTGGACTACAGTCCCGGCCCCAACTAGAGCCACACTGACTCCTCCCTAGAAGTACATGGGACAAAAAACAACATTAAACCTACAGGTTGGGGGGAGGGGCCGGCATATCACACCCACACAGAAGCATACCAAGAAGGACAAAGAGAAAGGGACGGTCAGTCTAGACCCCATATTGACACACCAAGCCTGGAAGATGACATCCCTGCATGGAACTGCTAAGGCACAGAGAGGGCCAACTGCAGGGCCAACAACAGCCCATGACATGTTGTCCCCTTACTGGAGCATACTGCGACAGAGGACAATATTGGGGACATTCAGCAGGGAGGAAAAGCGGTCGGAACCCCCTCACAGCAGGGCACACAAAGAAGAGAACATGACATATCAGTAATGGGAGCAAAGCCAAGCCACAAAGCCCCTAAAGAGCTCCCCAAAATAGACTTCAGGTGAGGAAGGGGAGCTCCCGGAAATCCCCCAGGACCAGTAGGGAGATAGTCATAAAGGTCAGCAGACAGGCCTGGAATGATGCATGTTCTTCTTGTTTTGTTGTTCTTATTGTATTTTTTCCTTTTCTTTTTTTCCCAGTTGTTTGTTTAATATTTATTTGGTCTGTGCCATTGTTGGTATGCCTACTTACATAACATGGGCATGGAAAGCAAGAAAGTAATGGGACCAGTGATATCAGGGAAGAAGGGGGTGGAGGAAAGGTGCAGTGGGCAAACAATACCATAGACAGGAGAACAACTAGAGAATAAAAATCAATAATGAGGAGGATATTGAGATCCTGGGAGTGCTGGCACAGCAGCAATCAAGCTGAGAGGAAGTACTATGAGGGAGAAGTAGGGCAAGCATGATTGTGGGGCAGAAGGAAGGTAAAAGAAACAGAGGAATGATCTAGAAAGCAAAGTTATGGGTAGAGGTATAAACAGGTGTGTCCAAATGTAAATACATTAATCCATAAAAATAGAGGTATTGGCCTATGTACATATATTTATATGGCAATACACTGAGGTAGTGGATGGACTTTGGGCCTCTGCTCATACCCTCCCTCAATGCAAGAACACTTTGTTCTAATAAATTGGCAATCGGAGATGCTCACCCTCCAGGCACAATCACTGAAGACAAAATGAGTGCATAAGCAAATGTGGTGAAGAAAGTGGATGGTGCCTGACTATTACAAAAGGTAGCATCTGGAATCCTAAAGTCTTGAAGTTAAACAGCTGTCATTCAGCAGGGAAACAACAAGCCCACATGGAAGAAGCACACCAACCTGTGCAATCATGAGGTGTCATCGGGACCAGATAACAGGCATCAGAAGACCCTTGACAATCAAACAAATAAACAAAACCACATGGTTGAGAATGAGAGGGGTTGGAGCAGAAATCAAAGCCCATGTGTAGAC
>NW_022111365.1:2295810-2297041 GCF_000313985.2 Echinops telfairi | reverse complement strand
AATCTAATATAAAGAAGACCAAAATCCTCACCATTGGACCAGTAGGTGACATCACAATAAATAGAGAAAAGATTGAAGCTGTGAAGGATATTGTCTTACTTGGAACAGTAATCAATGCTTATGCAAGCGGTCAAGAGATCAACAATGCACTGCACTAGGTAAATCTGCACAAGACATCTTTAAAATTCTGTAAAGTAAAGATGTTACTTTGAGGACTAAGGTGGGTTAGACCCCAGCTGTGGTATTTTCAATTGTTTCATGTATATGTGAAAGTTGGACATTGAATAAGGAAGACCAAAGAAGAATCAATGCATTTTAATCATGATTCCGGAGAAGAATATTGGCATTACCATGAACTGCTAGAGAGCAAGCATATCTGTCTTGGAAGAAGTACATCCAGACACTTCTTAGAAACAAGGATGGTGAGACTTCATCTTAAGTCCTGGGCATGTTATCAGGAAAAACCAATGCCTGAAGAAAGCCATCCTTCATAAAGTGGAGGGGCAGCAAAAAGAGGGAGGATCTAAACAAAATGGCTGCAACAATGGGCTCAAACAGAAGAATAAATGGAGATATGGTGCAGGACCTGGCTGGGTTTTATCTGTTGTACATAGGATCCAGCTAGGATGCGGAACCAATGTGAGGACACCAAACAACCACCACAACAAAAGGAAACTAACTGATTCATTAATACAATAGTTTATTAATATGCCGCTGAACTCATAGTTTTTTACATTATGGTTATAATCTAAAAATACTTTATTTATTTTGTAGCTGAAATTATTCCAGTTTTGGTCATTGGGAGTCTTTCAGTTAGTCCTGGATCCTTCTTTGATGTATCAACAATAATTAACTTCCTTTTTTAAAAATTTTTAATCATTTTATTAGGGGCTCATATAACTCTTATCACAATGCATACATACATCAATTGTATAAAGAACATTTGTACATTCATTGCCCTCATCATTCTCAAAACATTTGCTCTCCACTTAAGACCCTAGCATCAGGTCCTCATTTTTTCCCCTCCCTTCCCATTCCCCCTTCCCTCATGAACCCATGATTATTTATAAATTATCATTTTGTCATATCTTGCCCTATCCAACGTCACCCTTAACCCACTTTTCTGTTGTCTGTCCTCAAGGGAGGAAGTCACATGTAGATCCTTGTAATCGGTTCCCCCTTTCTAACCCACCCTCCTTCTACCTTCCCAGTATCACCACTCACACCACTG
>NW_022111365.1:2293013-2295004 GCF_000313985.2 Echinops telfairi | reverse complement strand
TGTCTTATGATGAGCAAGAGTTCGTAATGATGCCATCAATTCTAATCCATCACTAAATGTGTAACTCTAGCCTACTACCTTGGATTTTCTAAAACCTCATTCTAACTGTGAGAAGACCGGCTCTCACTACCTGCCATCCACTTACTTAAGTATTCGCTTCAAATATGCACTCACATTGGTATCAGAATTTTTTTAAACAGTACCCTTATGGGAATAACTTCATTAACTAGAATACAGTTTTTATCCACACTTTCTTTAACCTATAGTCATACAAACACCACCAATTTCCAAAGTTATTAATGTCAGTAATTTTCCCCCTCATCTCTGTCAGTGAAGTTGTTCTGCATATTTGTAATACAGTTACATTATTTTGCATTCTGAATTCCATCATGAAATCCCATGACCTCATAAATTATTTTTTAATTTGCATACATTAATGTCCATATGTTATACTGCATAATTCTATATTTGGATTTTGACAAATGAATAATATAATGTATCCAGCGTTACAGTAGCATAGAGAATAGTTTACATCCCAAAATACTTTTCTATGCTTCAGGTATCCAAGCCAACTCTTCAACCCCCAAAGCCTCTAGCAATTACTGTTTTTTACTTTCTTTCTATTTTTATCTTTTCCAGAATATTATATAAATGAAATAAAAGTTGGTAACATTTTCAGATTGACTTCTTTCAATTGGAAATAGTAATTTAAGCTTCATCCATGCCTTTTGTGACTTCTAGCTAAGATATATCAATGTGTTTAATATATTTCATTCACCTATAGAAATGTATCATTGTGCTTCCAATTTGGGGAGACCATGAATAAAATTGTTACATATATTCATGGGCAGCTTTTGTGTCTATAAATGAGTTGAATAAATACCAAGACATGTAGTATCCTAATCATTCTGTTATACATATATTCTGTTAGGGCATTATGTGCTGGATCTAATGTGGTGGCAACCAGAAACAATAATAACTTGTGTGTTTAGTTTTGTAGAAGAGCCCTAGTAGCACAGTGGTTATGTGCTGGGCTGATAATGATATGGTCAGCAGTTTAAACTACCTGCCATTCATCGGGAGAAAGCTGGAGCTTTCTACTCCTTTCAAGAGTTGATCTCGGATATCCATAGGGGGAAGTTCTATACTGTGCTATAGGGTCATGGTGAGTCAGAATTGACTCTACAGGAGTGAGTTTGGAGTTTTATCTTTGTAAACTCAAACTCACCACCAGCAGGTTGATGCTGTTGATGCTAGCTCATAGCATTGGAATATAAAATTTAGAAATGAAAAGTAAGGAACTGAAGTTGGAAATATGACCTCAGTTATAAAAATGAAGCTGGAGATCATATGAAAGAATTTTGCAAAACCAATAATTTAAAAATACCCTTTTTCAACAATGTAAAAAAATGTGTTTTATATATGGACCTAACTAGACATAGCACACAGGAATCAAATGAACTGTATCTGAGAGAAAAGATGATAGAGAAGCTCAATACCATTAGCCAAATCAAAACAAGACTACTGGTGGACTATATAAGAGATAATCAAATGTTCATATACAATTGCATGTTGAAGCTGAATGACATTTTTAAAAGTTCATAAGGGCCAAAATATAACCTTGAGTATTTCCCACCTGTATTTAGAGAACATCTGAAGAACAGATCTGACACATAGTACAATAATAACAGAACAGTCATGAACTGTAAGATGACAAAGTACATCATACATGAAGAAGGCAAAAACTCATTAAAATGACAAGAAAGAAAAATTTTAAAAATGAATGTCAGAATGGACTCTGAAACTTGCTTTTAAATATAGAGTATCTAAAACGAATAAAGAAATGATGAAGGAAAAGTGCAGAACAGAACATTTCAACGGACAGCTTGAGAAGAAAAAGTAGAATATTAAAATGACAAATCACAAAGCTAATGGAGCCTTAATAACATAGTGGTTATACACTGGGCTGCTAAATTCAAGGTCAGCTGTTC
>NW_022111365.1:2255940-2291495 GCF_000313985.2 Echinops telfairi | reverse complement strand
TTGTATGAGCCTCTAATAAAATGATTTTTTTTAAAAGCACCACGGACTGCTGAAAGGACAGAAGTACTTCTTGCAAGAAGTACAAGAGAGTGCCCCTTAGACGTAAGGATTTTGAGACTTTTTCTTGCATGCTTTGGACATGTTTTCAAGAGAGGACAGTTCTTTGAGAAGAACATCATTTTTGGTAGTGGGCCAGTGAAGGGGCCCATCACTAATGGCTATCAATAACTACTGCACAACAGTATAATCCATGCCACTGAATTATACATGTTGCATGTGGTCCACTGGGGGATGTTTTGTTGTGTGTATTTTTGCCACAGTTAAAAATAATAATTACATTAATTATGAGTACAACGAAGAAAAATATGTTTCAAAATTGATTGTAGTAATGATTGTATAACTCTTCTTGATAAGATTGAATGGTATGACATATGGAAAAAGTGCCAATAAAGCTGCAAGTAGAAAATTCTGATCAGGACTGAGGATGCAAAGATATGTAATGGCAAACTTTTTTTTTAATGTCCCTGACAAGGAATAATAGAAGGATAGATTTTTTGAAAGTTTATAGCTGTATATTTTTAGGAAGCATATTCCCAATTAATTATCTCCCTAATACTCTACAGGATGCAGCAAAAGTTTAAGAAGGAAGGATTGTCCTAGAAAAAAACTGTGAATTTAGGATCAAATCCCTTCATACATGCTCCTATTCACAAATATTTACTTAGTACTTCTGACTTGCTAGGCATTGCGTGAGTGGTGTTCCTAGCTCATCCTGTGACAGTGTGACAATCAGTTTATCTTTTGAGTTTCAATTTCCAAAGAGACTGATATCGCCCACTCTCCTTATTGTAAGGATCACATGAGATTGTGTGGATGTACTTTAAAAAATGCATAGCAATACAGAGTTTTATTTATAGAAAATTTACATAATTGTGCTTGTGTATAAAATAGGATAATTTAACTGCATTTCTGAAGCATTTCAGAGACTGTAATTTTTTCATTAGTTTCATTTATTTGACTTGTTTCCCTAGTACCATTTTCCAAGATTTCTTATCTTTAAGTTCCTAACAGGGATGAAAAATAAACCAGTTCATTTTCTCTGGCTCAGTGTTTGATATGGCCTCCTAGAACTCTGGCCGGGTTTTAGGAGGTGGGCATTTCTTACCTGTGTTTTATATTTTAGGTGGATAGAAAATTACCATCAGTTTGCAGTGCAAATAGAAAAGCTGCACTAAAGGAAGTGGCTGAGCAAGTGAAGGGCAGTCCTTATAGGAATGACAAGCCTCACTCTCATTCACCCACCTCCCTTTAAAAAAGCACAGAGCTTTTACGTTTGCAATTAATAATAGCAACTTCAGGTCTTAGAACAGACTGCTCCTACTTATTAAGAACTATTCAATGAAGCTACTGAGCTGTAGCCACCATTTCGTCCCCATGTCATTCTTTCCAAGTTTACTATAAAGGAATTTTTATACAGAAAGAGTGATTTATCGCATCGACTTTTCCCACATGGAAAGAACTCTCCAGTCAGTATCCTGAGCCTAATTTCCACCCATTATACTTACTGGAGCAATATGGTATGCTGTCCCAAATAGATAAAACCCAGAGACATGCTCTGCATTATATTCATCAAATGACTGAGAAATAAATTAAGTTCTAAGCACAGCAAATGAATAGCTCCATGGTACACGGGTTTATCATAATATACCAACTCTTCCCACCCTCCTCCCCACCCCACCCCCAGCCTCCAAACTCCACCATTATGAATAGCAGACTTTGCACAGCAGAAGCTGTTTTGAGGTACTGCACAGAAAACGAAACTTTCAGAAACACACACACACATGCACGCACACATGCACATGCTTTTTTCTCCAACCCCCAGTAGCCTATTAACATACACGGCTGTCTTTTTATTACAACTTCCCCCATTGAACTAGAACCTTGACACATTTCTAAATGTTAGTACAAAAAATTAACAACACCAACTCTGAATTAAAAGCAGAAAATTGGAGAGGCAAATGACAGAAAAGTGAGTTATTTGGAGCAGAAAACACAATTTCCTATAAAAATTTTAACCCACAGAATAAAACATTAGAAGCCTCTGAAATAAAATTATTAGATGAAAGTAATTATGTTACTTTAATGTGTTAAAATTATGAAATCTTGGTGAGAACAAAGAAGAAATCTTGGGAGCCAGATCTCTCCCAAATTTTGTTCATTCCTCCAATAACCTATCAAAAGAGCAAAACAAAATCAAACACAGACTGAAAGTTTCAACTTCCAATCTTGCCCTTTTCATTATTAGGACTTAGGTCCCCTTGATGCTAAGTAAAATGTTTATTTTATCATACAATAAATTCTAGTTGGGGGAAGTACTAACAGCATTTGGTTATATCGGAATTAAACCATTTCTGGCAAAAACTTAAAACTTACAAAGTAAATTGCAAAATGTAAAATGACTTACTGATACTAATAAAAACCAGAAAGGATATTTCATGGCTTTTTTACTTTTCTTTTCCTAAAGAAGTATTTCAGGGTAAGGGTGCTACACTATCTTCTGAGACAGAATATGAGTTTAAAACACCCTTGTAAATGAAAATAGCATCTATGAAAATAGTAATTTGGGCTCTTAAAATTGTATTTTAAGAACTTAAAAAACCAGCCATCTCGATATCTTACTGCCTCTGTAAGAGTTCTGTTTATTTTAGAAATATTGTTAGGTGTTAGGTGTTGATCTGTACACTCCAATTCATAGTGTGGCCGTACCTAATCTGGTGTCAATTTGAGGATTAAGCGTGTAGGGGTGGAGTCTGGCCTGTGCATCAGGATATAGCCAATGAGGCCTCTATGTGGGCATGACCTTCTCCTGAGGATTCTGCGAACTCCTGTATTTCCTCCTTGGAGGTGGGGGACACTCTCTAGGTTCACTCCCTGTAAGACATTTCCGAGGAGAAGCCACATGAAGCTACCCTGAGGCAGTCAGAATTTCTGAGCTGAAGGAAACATGTGGCAACCCCTGCCAGCGCTGAGATGCTTACAATGCCACTGGATCCACAAGACTTCTCACCCACTGGCCTGTGATCTTCCTGCATTCGGCATCATTACATGTGTTCCGTGAGTCTGACGAGGGCTTTATTGATTGGTATAGAACATATGAGCTAAAATATCAGACTTATGGATTTCATCTGGACTGGGCTGGGATGTTTTCCCAATATTCAATTGCTCTTGTATATAAAGCTCTTTCTTATAAACATATGAGTGTCCATGAATTTGTTTCTCGGGTCTACCCAGACTAACACACATAGTGACACTTAGTAAAATAGAATAAAACACTGCCTGGTACTGGAAATGTGCCCAAACCAAACCAAATTCATGGCCAAATCAACTTTGACACATGGTAGTCCTGACGTACTTAGTAGAACTGCTGCTGTGGTTTCTGAGGTTGTAAACCTTTATGGGACAGAAAGTCGCATCTCTATCTCATAGAGGGGCTGGTGGGTTCAAACTGATGACCTTACAGTTAGCACCTCAATGAGTAAACCCCTCTACCACTAGGCCCTTTGGAAAAAATTGCTAGATGTTGCCAAAATGTGGTTTATTATACAAATAGATTGCCAGGTTCTTGAGCCACCAGGTTCCTGGGTGAGTTGGAATTGACATTGTTTCAGTTAGCAGATCAGCGCTTAATCATTGAGCAACCAGGACTCCCTTTATTTTGGAAATAGGGAAACTAAAATGAACTAAGAATTAGGCTCACCATAGAGACTCGAATTTATCTTACTTGGTTATCGGACCAGAACTATTTTCTAAAATACTATTGTCCTTATTAAAATAAAACAGAAGGAAACAAGAATTAGCCGACAAAACAAACCTCTATTAGTTAATATGGCAATCCATGTTCATTTGCAGACAGCAGAGAGTGGCCGTTCACTGATGACTCTATTAAAAGCCTCTGTGAACTTCATGATGTGCAATGAGGAAATGAGAGCAGGAGTTTCAAATAACAGCTAGTCATTTGGAGTGTTTCTTGGCCGAGTACTTATGTGAAGCGTGTCAGTTTCCATGAGCTGTCCATAAAGGGGGTGATGCACATGGACGTTAAGTAACTCTTTAGATTCATAAAAGTAAGTGGCTGAACTGGATTTAATCCATTTATTTTTGTGATGGAGTCTAGGTGGTGCCAATTGTTAAGCACTCTACTGGTAACAACAATAACAACAGCAAAATGTCTGTTTTAATCCAACCAACCATACCTTGAGAGAAAGGGCTAGTGCTTTACTTTAGGAAAAAAAATCAACATTGAAAACATTACAGGATACAGTTCTGTTTTGACACATAGGGGTTTTGCATGAGATAGAATCAACTCAAGAGCAGTTATTTTGTTTATTTCTTTTGGTGCATTTCCATTGTAGGACTTTCTTTGTAGGAAATTCAGACTGAATTTCCTCCCTTAGGCCCTATTTAGCGTATTTAGGCCTTTGAATACCTCCAGAACACACACTCATATTTTGCATTCCAATGGACCTCGGTTTTGGTCCTAATAATGAGTGTGTTGCTTCTAGTTGAGGGGGGGCGGGGAATTCCACTACATGCAAGTATGAAACAGTTATGGGATGCAGTTTTGATCTGAGTGCCAATTATTTTGTTTCTTTCCTTTATGAATTGCAAATTTGCCTTTCAAAACACTTTAGGTAGACAGAAGTACACAGAACAAAATACACCATCTAAGTTAAGGACCTGATTAGGTATATTTGATTAACATGTTGGTACAGAAGGAGCCGTGCAAAAGGGAGTCGACTTCTCAAGCCTGGGAAGTGGCCTCAAGCATCAACTTCCATTAAAATCTCAGTTCTACAGACAAAGCCAATAGTGTGACTCTATCCAAATTCTTTGGATAAATCTTCCTTATAGCAAATAACACAATTGAAATTTAAGAAATAGTATTATTTGGAGAGGGGGTGGGAAAGAATGAGGGAGCATGGACAATGGTGAGAGACATTTCTTTTCTAACTCACTAATGCAGCCATCCCAACTAACCTACGAGCACGTCATTGGCTTTCATCACAGTAGAAGGGAGGCAGCAACCACCAGCACTCTCCCAGTCATTGAGATACTTATCAGTATCCTGGAATCACCTGGATCTAGGTTATCCAAATATAAAAGGCATACCTCACTGTCCTAAGTATTAAGCATCTATGAGTGTTGACAAGTTTTATTCTATGTCCTTATAAGTAGGTTCATTTAGCTGAAAACCATTAAGTGCACTTGGTTTGGTGTGAAAATAAAATCAGACGGTAAAAATAGCTCTCAGTGAAAATGTTTCAGGTTTGTACCCCAATTTATTCATCTATCCTTCAACAAATTTATCCCCCAATTTATTCATCTATCCTTTCAACAAATTTTTGTTAACACTTACCATGTACAGCATTGTTCAATTATAATTCTTCTTGTGCTTGTAAGTGTAAAAACTACACATTGCCTTGAGCATGCCCAGGCTTTGCTGAGTTCTGGAACTATTCTCTATTTCTGTGTGTGTGTGTGTATGTGTGTATGTGTGTATATATATGTATGTATATGTGTGTGTGTGTGTGTGTATATATACACTTGCTTTCTATATGTCTGGCCTTTCTTTAAGGCCTTTCTTTTAAGGTAGAACTCCATGTAGACTTGAGATGCCAAACTTTTGTTTACGATCTAAGTGCTGATGATCATTGGCATCACGTTGGGACTCCAGTGCTATGATCAACCCCACACAAATCTGTTGCTGGCAGGTCAATTCCGACTCCTGGAGCTCCCAGGTATTATAACAGAACTGCTCCACAGGGTGTCTTGATTGTCATTTTCATGGAAGCAGGCCACCAGGTTTGTAGTTCAACATAAGCCATTTGGTATGGTTTGGCCTAGAAAGTAAGCATCTGTGAGATTTTAGTCACTTAGCCAAAAATGGAAGGATAAAACCTAAAAAGACTAGGCAAGTAAGCAGTATACCGAGTGTGGGTTAGGATGTATGTTTTATAGTATTGTGGGCACTGCGAGGAGGAAGATCCCAGGTGTCAGTAATCAAAAGGTCAGCAAAATAAGCAGAAGGGAGGGTGGATCAGCCACAAAGGCGATTCTTTAACAAAGAAATGTCCGTGAACATGGAAATCAGTCTCAATTTCCAGGTCCATTCCGTGGTCTCAAATTCAAAAGAATGACTATAGTTCATGATTGTCACAGAATGAGCAAAGCCTTAAGGGGTCAAGGACCAAAATAGTTATTTGCAGCCTGGTAATTAGCAATTCGAACCACTTCCTTCATAGAGCAAGTAAAAAGTAGGTGGGGAATTCTCTATTGGGAATTCTATAAAACAATGACAGAATATATTGCCCCTTTGTTGACACAATCTTTTCTGAAAGGTGAGAGGCTCTAGAGCGCATATAGTAGCCGATCTCCGGTTGTCTATCCTTGAAGCTTAGCGATTTTGTTGATAGTTTACCTCCTAATGGCCCTAGATTTCCATGGTCTGACTTTTGCTTTTCTCATATATTAGCTGTGTAGCCTTAGGCAATTTACATAACCTTAAAAAGCTCATTACCTCATTAGTAATTGCAGGTGCTTATAGGTATGCTCAAGACTTTGTGAGGATTAAATGAAATAATACATGTAAAGTTCTAAGAGCCAGGATTTCAAACTGATTCTTTCAGGTGTGACCCATTGCTAAGAATTGGCATTGCTATCCTATACATACTGAGTCAAAATTTATATTTTAACAAGATCCTCAACTGAATCAGAGATTTAGGATAGAAAATGGAAATTCTCAGCAAGGTGTTGAACTGGAATGAACCAGATCAAAATCCTGCTAAGGACAGTGGCTGGCACATCATAGGCAGTCACCCAATGTTAGCTGTTTCTTCTGCTGCTTATTTTTCACCAGCATCATTAATCATCCTTCTCAATAGTTCAAAAATAAGGTGACTTTTTGAAAGAAACAGTGAGAGAACCAACTTATAGATAATTACAAAAGCATTGCTATCATGGAGACCAAGTAAAACGAAAAAAGAGGGGGTTGGTCAATTCTTTTGAGTTCTGCTGGGAGGCCAAATAAGATGGGCCCTGGGAAATCCCTATTGCATGAACTGTCATGGTTGGTATTTGTGACCTTCAAAAGTCTCAGAGGCATAGCACGAGATAAATCTATAATTAATTGACGGAGGAGTTCAGAAATAGATGACAAGAGTAACTTTCAATCACTCAAAAATGTACTCTGAATAGAATCATAGAGATGAAGGAGTGCTGAGAGAGGGGTTTGAGGAAAACGAAGGTTTGGTTTATTGTTTTGTTATTAAAGGCTTAAGATATTTGAGTACAAACAGGGTTACATGTTCATGAAAATGATTGACTTGATCTAAGAACCATAAAGAAGAGAGAGAGAAGGAATGATAGCTTCTAAGAAGATAGGAATGCTTGGGACCCAAAGCTCGGAAAAAGGTATTAATCTTAGCTAGCAGGTGGGGCAGAACATCCATTAGAACACGAGCGATGGACGACGAATGCTACTGCCAGCTCCTTGGTCATGGGGAATTGAATGAGTGCCCAGCTGCTGATTTCCAGGTTGTGATGTTCTTTTAAGAATAGGCAGTGAGATCCGCTCTTCAGAAAATTCTAGTAAGGCAAATAGAGGGTGCAGGGTAGATAGGGAGGGTTTTAGGTATGTGGAGAAAATTTGAAGACCCCAACAATGGTGTGAGCATGAAATGATGAAATACCTTATTAGCCCTGGTGATTCTGAAGTATAATTTAAGGGTAGTGACAGCACATTTAAAGTAGAATCAATATATTTTATTTTTATAATTTTATACAGCATATTTTTGGATTCATGGGGTAATAAAAGATGGTAGATGTTAGTCATTGTTGTTATAGCAAACTGGGGTCATATTTAATAGATAAAAAAGAGATATGTAGCATGGTTGGGATAAAAGATGATGGAGACTCAGGTGGATAAAGAGGAGTTTTAAAAAAGGACATAAATGAGAGAAGTTGTAATAAATTCCAGGAATAGCATAATAATATTGGAACAGAAAACTAGCGTCTACAGGCTGAGATGGTAGATGAATTAGAAGTCTTGGAGGTAAAACCTCTATGATCAGCTATCTTTTTTTTTTAAATCACTTTATTGGGGGCTCGTACAATTCTTATCACAATCCATACATACATCCATTGTGTCAAGCACATTTGTACATTTGTTGCCAACACCATTCTCAAAACACCTGATTTCTACTTCAGCCCTTTATATCAGCTCCTCATTTTGCTCTCCCACCCCACTCCCTCCTCCCTCATGAACCCTTGATAATTTATAAATTATTATTATTTTGTCATATCTTACACTGTCCGACGTCTTCATTTACCCGCTTTTCTGTTGTCCATCCCCCAGGGAGGAGGTTATATATAGATCCTTGTAATCAGATCCCCCTTGCTACCCTACCTTCCCTCCACTCTCCAGGTATCACCACTCTCACCACTGGTCCTGAAGGGATGATGTCCTGGATTCCCTGTGTTTCCAATTCCTATCTATACCAGTGTACATCCTCTGGTCTAACCAGATTTCTAAGGTAGAATTGGGGTCATGATAGTGGAGGGAGGAAGCATTTAAGAACTAGAGAAAAGTTGTACGTTTCATCATTGCTACCCTGCACTTTGACTGGCTCGTCTCCTCCTTGCAACCCATCTGTAAGGGGATGTCCAGTTGCCTACATATGGGATTCGGGTCTCCACACTGCACTCACCCTCATTTACAATGATATGATTTTTTGTTCTTTGATGCCTGATACCTGATCCCTTTGACACCTCGTGGTCACACAGGCTGGTGTGCTTCCTCCATGTGAGCTTTGTTGCTTCTCAGCTTGATGGATGCTTGTTTATCTTCAACCCTTTAAGACCCCAGATGCTATATCTTTTGATAGCTGGGCACCATCAGCTTTCTTCACCATATTTGCTTATGCACACATTTGTCTTCAGTGATGATCAGCTATCTTTATCCAACAACTTTAATATTCTTTTCCCCAGAATATCACCACTAAGGCCATCCCTATGTTGTTGCTCTTTTTAGGTGCTGTCAAGTTGATTGAGACTCATAGTGACACTATGCACAAGAAAACAATGCCCGGTCTTGCACCAACCATGATCACAGTTGTTTATATGTTTGATCCCATTGTGGCAGCCACTGTGTCAGTCCATCTTGCCAAGGGCTTTCTTCTTTTTGAATGCCCCTCTACTTTCCAAAGCATGATGTTCTTCTCCAAGAACTGGTCTCTCCTGATATCATATCCAAAGCATATGAGATGAAGTCTCGCCATCCTTGCCTCTAAGGAGGACTCTGGCTGTACTTCTTCCAAGGTAGAATTGCCTGTCTTTTGGCATCCATGGTGCTTTCAATATTCTTCACCAGTACCACAGTTCAAACAAATCAATTCTTTTTCCCTCTTCCTTATTCAATGTCCAGTTTTTATATGCATATGAGGCAGTTGAAAATACCCTGGCTTAGGTCAGGCACACCTTAGTCATCAGAATAACATTCCTGTCTTTCAACACCTTAAAGACATCTCGTATAGAGGATTTATCTAATGCAAGGCATCATTTGATCTCTTGGCTACTGCTTCCAGGAGCACTGATGGTGGTGAAAGCAAGGCAAAAACCTTGACCATTGCGATCTTTTCTCCATTTATCATGATGTTACCTATTGATCCAGTTTTGAAGATTTTCCTCTTCTTAACCTTGAATTGTAATCATACTGATAGCTACAATTCTTGATCTTCGTCTGCAAATGCTTCAATTTCTCCTCATTTTCAACAGGCAAGCTTATATCATCTGCATATCACAAGTTCTTAATAAGTCTTCCAATCCTGATACCACATTCTTCTTCGTATAATCCAGTTTCTCTTATGATTTGTTCAGAACAGATCAAATAAGTATGGTAAGAGGATGCATACTTTTTCTGATTTTAAACCATGCAGGATACCCTTATTCTGTTCGCAGAAGTGCCTCGATCCATGTACAGTTTTAGCATGAGCACAATCAAATGCTCCAGCATTCTCGTTCTTCTCATGGCTATCTAGCCATCGTTCGTTAGGAGCCACACAGTTGCATGTCTTTGCATAGTTAATAAAATACAGGTAAACATCTTTTTCAAATTTCTGCTCTTTCCTTTTTGAGTCCAAATTTTTCATTCCAATCACTAATAATTACCATGCAACTTGATTGGATGTTTGCTCAATTTCAGACTAAGAATATGGGTAGAATTTTCCAATTTTTGCATCATTAGCTTTTGTGGTTGGTGCATAAATTTGAAAAATAATTGTAATGGCTGGATTTCTTTATATGTCAATAGATATGATTCTATCACGAATGGCATTGTACTTCAAGACAGATCTTGAAATGTCCTTTTTAGTGATTCACGTAACACCATTCCTCTTGAATCTGTCATTCCTGGTGTCGTCAACCTTATGACTTTTCTTATTCAAAATGCCCAATACCAGTTCATTTCAGCTCACTGACACCTAGAATATTGCTCTTTAGGAACTCTATTTCATTTTTGACAACATCCAATTTTACTAGATCCACACTACCTACATTCACAATTCCAATTATTAATTGATATTTGCAGCTGTTTCCTCTCATTTCAAGTTGTGTCTCATCAGCAAATAAAAAAGTCCCAAAGGCTTCACTCTCGCAGGCTTTACTCCATTCGATTCATTAAGTCTGACGCTCCTTTGAGAAGGCAGCTCTTCCTGAGAGCCTTCCGACTCCTGGGGCTCATCTTCTGGCACGGTGTCTGACAGCATTCTGCTTCCAGTCATGAGGTTTTCAGATATGACAATATTTATGTGCTATCCATTAGTTCATGAGGATGAACTAAGAAAATCTTTGTTTTCCAGACTCCCTGTTTAAACTTCGTTCTATAAGGAGTAGGAAATATTGAGTTTTTAATAGGGAAATGGTGGTGTGGTTTTAGGAAGACTAATTTGGTAAATTCCAAATGATTCTGATGAACTCTGGTTAGAATTAAAAATAATTTAAAAATTAAAAAGAAAACACTCATTGAGACTTTCTATTTGCAAGGCTAATCTGAAGTAAATAGGAAGTGACATTTACCCCTTAGTACATGATAAATGGTGGTAGGAATTGGAGAAAACATTTACTGGAGAAATAGCTCTAATGTAAGATAGTATACGAAGTGTTTCAAAAATAGTAATCTCTGCTAAATTTGATGTAAGGTTATGTTGTCAACTAATTAATACTAACGGAAGTGGCGAGTTAGAGAAGATCACATAGGGTTGATATTTGACAAGGAGTCTTCACAGGGCAGGAGATACCGCACTTGTATTATGGTGGAGCCTTTGTCACTATCGAGGAGTTCTAGTGGTGTAGTGATCATGCGTGAAGCTGCAATCTGCATGGTTGACAGTTCAAAACCACCAGTATCTTCATGGAATAAAGACTGGGAGGTCTACTCTTGTAAACAGTTACAGTCTCAGAAACCCACAGGGGGTTGCTGTCAGTCAGCATTAATTCGGTGGCAGTGAGGGTGTTTTGTTTTTTCATTATTACACTATAAACTCTTGAATCTATAAACTCTTGAATTTTACAGTTTCTCACTCCAAAGACTGGAATTCACTTGGGGTTTCAGCTCACTTAAATGAAAAAACAACAACAACAAAAAGCTGGGCTATGAACAGCACTCCACCCTTGGAAAGTTCTAAGCATGCGGGAAATAAAAGCCAGGCTTGCTGGAATGATCTGACTCTTGCAATAATGAGATTTTTTTGACTATTGATCTAACAGAAGATTGCATTGATGTTCCGTCCTCTTTTCAAAACTAGGGAGTGGTGAAAAGAGACAAGAGGGGAAAGTGGCAGCAACAGAGAGTTGGTAGTATTATCCCTCTCAATAGATTCCCCAGTCTACAGTTTGGGGAATGTGAGTGAGGAAGGAATTCTCACATCACTGAAAGAAGCAGCAAGGGTTGTGGTTAAAAACAGAGGAGGAGTCAGATAAGTCAATGACTGGCTCTATGTTCTTGGGCAAATACTAATTTCCTTGAATTATTGCCCCTACTCATAAATTACTTATGCTCATGTGGAAGCTGCGCATGGATCGAGAAGCAGTCGTTAAAATAGAACAAGGGGGGTACTGCATAGTTTAACATCAGGAAAGGTGGGCACCAGGGTTATATCCTCTCACTAGATTTTTTCAATTTGTATGCTGAGCAAATAATCCAAGAAATTGGACTATATGAAAAAGAACTTGGTGTCAGAATTGGAAGAAAGCTTATTAATAACCTGTGACCTGCAGAAGACACAACCTTGCTTGCTGAAAGTGAAGAGGACTTGATGCACTTGCTGATGAAGATCAAGGGTTATAGCCGTCACTATGGGTTACAGTTTAATGTAAGAAAATCATGTAAAGTAGTAGAATTGTGAACAACCATTTATGAAAGGGAGGAAGACTTGATGAAACGGTTTGACACCATGGCTGCAACAATGGGTTCAAACATAACAATTGTGCAGATGGTGCAGGACAGGGCAGCCTTTAGTTCTGTGGCACATAGGCACGCTCAGAGTTTGATCCAATTTGATGACACCTAACAACAGCATCTGTAAGCTGAGGACAGTAAGGCACTGCCCTTTGTGAGGAGATCTTTCACAAAATCTTCCAGGACAAGGCATCTGAAGCCAGAAAGCAAAAGGAGCGCGCGCTTCTATAAAACCCCCAGAGAGTAGTGTCAATATCAACTAGCATTTGAGCACTTGCTCCGGGCCATGCCCCATTTTTATCATATCCCACTGTTCCAAAGTAGCTAACACTACAAATTATCACTGTCTCTGGAAATTTTATTCTTCAAACATGGTTGGCTGAACAGGTCAGACAAATATATTCACAGTGGGGAGAACAAGTTTTAAGGAGAAAGGGAAGTGGGTTTTGTTTGTTTTTAAGCTTTCAAATCTCTGTGTTTGCCTGACATGAGAATTGTGTTTATTTTCGCCACTTATATTAAATGGGCCTACACCCTAGAGCAAGTCGGGCCCATAAGGAAGTTGGATGCTGTAAACTTGGTGGTGGAATTGAGCCATATTGGAGAAGCAGGTGACGAGAGGCTGCAAGACTCTTGACAGGTAGCGATGGCAGGTGCAAAGCAGAAATCAGAACCGGGCTGGGAATTCGATGCTGGGGGAGGAGTTAAGAAGGCCTGGAGTAGAAGTAGGCACACTTTCCTATGGCTGCAGGACAGGGCAAAAGGGATTTCATAGATACTGGATGGCAGAAAGAGACTTTTTAAGACGAATTAAACCCACTTCTATTTAGTAAATTCCAACCCGTGGGACAGAGCAGAAGTGCCCGTGGGGCTCTCCAAGACTAAACTGCTCTGGAAATAGATTGTCATATCTCTCTTCTGTGAGACAGCTGGCACGTTTGAACTGCCGATCTTCGGGTTAGCAGCACTAACCACTGCACCACCAGCACTCCTTTTCGCTAAGTCTCCAAACCAAACTCACCGCCTTCCAGTCAATGCCAACCTTTCGCTACCGCATGGGACCGAATGGAACTCCCCTGTGGGTTTCCAAGACTGTAACTCTGACTCAGAGCAGCTGGTAGTTTCAAACTCCTGATCTTGCGGTTAGCTTCCCAGCACTAACCACACTGCCACCCGGGCCTTCCCAGAGACTAGAAAAGGCTGGGTGACCTCACACTGGAGGTATCAGATGCGCCGAAGTCTCTTATTGAAACACAAGTACAATTAGTTTTCTAAGAATCTCTAACTGACTCAGATAATTGTCCTGGTGGCTCTGGTAGAGAAGGCCATGGGTTCAAGTTCACTAGTCTCTCAGCAAGAGAAAGAAGAGATCATCCTATTCCCGTAAAAATGTACGGCCTCAGACACCCTATATAGTGTTGCTGTATGTCAGAATCAACTTCATGGCCGTGAGTTTTGTTTGGGGTTAAACTCAAAACGCCCTGTCAAAGAATCTCACTCAGAGTGACCCTATAGGACAGAGTAGAACCGCCCCTTTGGGTTTCTGGGACTGTAAAACTTTGAGGGAGCAGAAAGCCTCCCTTTTCTCCAGCGGAGCTGCTAACAGTTTCAAACTGCCGGCCTTGCGGTGTAACAGTCCAATTGGTGATCACTACGCCACCAGAGGTCCTTGGTTTGGATTAGTGACCCCGAAAATCCCTGAAGGGCTCAGCTAGTGGGGTGGACATTTTCTCTCCAGACTTGGGCACTAAAAGCTCTGAATGTGCCAGAGGTAGGCTTCCACCACCACCTAGTGGGCAGGACAGGCAATTCGTCCTCATGTCAAAGTCAAGGTGACCCAGGAGGACCACGCCAAGAAAGAAACATTGATTCTGACACACGTGGACCTGAGGTATGTATGGATGTCACTGTGCTCCACGGGGTTTTCAGCGGCTCATGTCTTTAGAGATGCTCCATTAGCAACTCAGAGTATTAATCTTTTACATCAGTTTTGGACTTCAAAGCTCCTATATAGCCTTAGATAGCTTTATAGTAAATTTTCTATTTAGATAAGTTCACTGAAGACATATATTTCTGCATTCTTCCATCAGGTAGGTGAAAGATGATCCGGGGACCTCCTATTGTCCCTGAGGATTAGGCCCAGTGGTCTGAGATCTTAGGATTTTATTCAGCCTATTTAGGGCCATAACTGACCAGAGGAAGTGTATTTTTGTATTTGAAGTCAGAGTTTGATGTCTAGTACCAAACCAGTTTGTCCCATTTAAAGATTGTCTCCTGATCATGTCTATTTTCTGAGCAGATCCATGCCGTGTGCTCCGAGGGGCCAGCACGTTTCATGTCAGACAGAGGGAATAATTTCATGCCTTAAAAGAAGTAATTTTCACTTATGGGTGGACACAATAACAACTAAAATCAAAGGGTCCCTGCCTTGGAGGCATCGTGATCTAGAAGAGTTGACAGGCATGTAAGCACATAATTGTGGAAAAATATGATAAGAGCCATATAAATAATTCAAAATAATAATCTAAAACATTCTGGCACTACAGAGAATAGATCCAGTGTGCCTGAGAGGTCAGGGACAATTCATCTTAGAACCAATACTTAGGATACTCTTTCAAAGACAGACAAATCAAAGTTCTCCAGATAAGAGAAGGAAGATCAATGCTGCAGACAAAGCTTAACCTCTATTCCTGTAGCTGGAGCCACGGTGGGGGGTGGGGGGGGCGTAGTAGGAATCCAATGGAAACCAGTGTTTGGTTCGTTTGTTTTCATACCTATGGATGCAATCCCACTTGAAAATAGGCTTTTCTTTGTTATGTAAATGTGGCCACCTCAGTGAGTGGTTGTCCTAAACCGGTCATCTTTGAGTTGTGAGACTAGCAGATCAAACACTGAAACAAAAATCCCAAACCGAGTCGTGGGCATTGAGTCAATTCCAGCTCAGAGTGCAGCCAGGAAAGAAGACGCGTGACGCCGCCTGCGGATTATCAAGGAGCAGAAAACAGGAATGTGGGAAGAGACAAAGCCTTCCCCCCCAGTGGACAGAGAGACACAGTCTTCCCTGAGAAGTGTTATTGTGAGTTGCCATGGAGGCAGCTCCCACCATAGTGACTCTGCGTACAACAGAGTCCTGCACCACCCTCACAGCTCATCCTGTGCCTGAGCCCTTGGTCGCAGCCACTGTGTCAATCTACCTTGCCTACAGCCTTCCTCTTTTCCCTAGCCTTTCACTTTAGCAAGCACGATGGCCTTCTCCAGGGACTGGTCTCCTCACAACACATCCAAAGTATGTAAGGCGGGTGGAGTCTTGCCATCCTTCCCTCCAAGGAGCACTCTAGCCTCACTAATTCGAAATGGTAGCTCTCAGAATTAGAACTCTTAATTCAGAATCCTATCCTCCTGAGAAAAACAATTTTTAAGGAAAACCACCATTTATGGTATTTCTACTATGGTAACACTAAGAGACCACTATAGGACATAATCAGAAATGACTTTACCAGAGACACAGCACAAGTGGAGTGAGCCTCAACAACACTGGTCCCTGGTTCCCAGCATGGAGATTAGATTAGACCTGAGGAATGAGGCTCCCTGGAGCCAGATTATGAAGGGCCTTGATTGCTAAGGGTCTGACTTTTATCGAAAAGACATGAAGATATTTCAAGTTCTGAGTGCCAGTAATAAGAAAGTGCAGATAATAAGTGGAAAGTTTGAGTTGCTATTGGCCTGCCTGAAATAGTTAAGGAAACCTTAGGAGGCCTACTAAAAATGTTAGCTCCAATTCTAATAAGAAGAAAACCTGTAAGTGTGAAGACGCAGCAGTAAGCCACGGAGAACCCTGGAGAGGCAGAAATGGAGTACGCTTTCTCTTAGTCTCGGACAGCCCAATGAAAGAAAACAGAGTGTGGTAGTTTACAGGTTGGGTTCGACCACCAGACTGTGCTGGGGCAGCTTCTCCCTTCTGCTATTTGCTAGTTAGGGAATTTTGAGAGAATCGTTTCATGTCTCTAAACTGAAAGTCCAAATAAGGGGGATGCTAGTGGCTGCTTCAGGGGGCTGCTAAGGGGGTTAGATGAGTCCCTGCCTGCAAAGTGCTTACACTAGGGACAGGTCTACACTCTCTACTCTATTTGGCATAAACTATTTGGCATTAAGTTGTTAATTAAAATGTGATCTCAATGTATCTTTTAATGGGTGTATACTATTCAGCAAGTCAGGAATCTTGCTGGTGTCGTGGCTCCACTTTGGGCTGCCCACCGCAAGTTCAACAGTTCAAAACCATCAGCTGTTCTATGGGAGACAGATGAGGCTCTCTACTTTCTTAGAGAGTAACTGTCTCTGAAACCCACAGGGCCATCTCTGCTCTTACAGGGTCGCTAAGAGTCACTATTGACTTCAGGACAGTGTGTTTGTTTTATTGTTTTAGTTTGCATCCACCAAGCACCAGGAACCCTGGTGGCAAAGTGGGTTTCTCATTAGTCTACAAACCACCAGATCAGCAATTTCCAACCACTAGCTGCTTCATGAGAGATAGATGAGCCGTTCTGCTCTTGTAAAGAATTGTAGTCCCAGCAGCCCACAAAGGAAGTTCTATTCTGTGCTGTGGAGTCTCTGTGAGTCAGAATGGACTCGGTGGTGGTGAGTATTCACCCAGTGCACAGGCTTCTGTTTGGGAGAGGACCTCTCAGGGGGACGGACAACAGAGAAAACAGAGAACAGAGAAAAGTGGGTGAAGGGAGACATCGGACAGCATATGACAAGAAAAAAATAATAATTTCTAAATTATCAAGGGTTCATGAGGAAGGGAGGATAGGGAAGGAGGGGAAAAATGAGGAGCAGATACCAAGGGCTCCAGTAGAAAGAAAATGTTTTGAAAATGATAATGGCACCATCTGTACAAATGCGCTTGACACAATGAATGTATATATGGATTGTGATAAGATCTGTTTGAGCCCCCAACAAAATGATGAAAAATAAAAAAGAAGGAAGGTACAAATTCCATTTGCATCCACCAATGGCCCCAAAAGGGGACATTTGGTTTACGTCGCCCGAATGGCCCTGATGCAACTTGTTTAACGAGGGCCAGACTACTGATCTAATGCCACGCCAGAGGAAGCTGCAGTCCAGGTGGTCATCGCCACTCCCAGCGTGTTACAGGCATTCTCTAAGTCTGCTCTGAACTGTGGCTGGGAGCTGCAGCTAGCAAGTGGAAAGGATTGGTAAGCGGCCAGAGAATCTATGGCATCTGCGGCCTCATGAGTAGACCCTCTTAAGCACTCCCCCACCCCACCTCCAAGAAGTTCTAGTGGTGCAGTGGTTAGCTGCTTGCTCCTTAAAGGTCAGTGCTTCAAACTTCCCAGCTGCCCTGTGGAAGAAAGATGTGACAGCCTGCCTGTGAAGACAAAAATATGACAGGCTTGGGAACCCTGTGGGAAATTGCACTTTGTCCGGTAGGTTTGCGATGAGCCAGAAATGACACAATGGCGATGGGTTTAGGTTTGCTTAGGCCCATTTGGAGCAAGAATGACAACTTGACAATTGCATTTGTCACCTTCCTAGAAATTGGCATCAGAAAGTATATTCCACGAAAGGATCAATGTCCCGAGGCCCCTATAGATAGGTACTGCACAGAGCATACCTGGGACACTTTAAGTCACCACAAATTTGCAAAGGTATAATTATTATGACTCACATACACCCCACACACTCACACACCCAGTACACATGACCTCCGCACACACACGCCCACACACATATGCCACATATGCACATTTCCACGTGTCAAATGAATTAGGAAGTTTCCCTGTCTTCCATATGTGAGTGGAGTCTCCAGGTGACCCAATCTCAGGCAGGGCTCCTGCCTCTTTCAGAGCATCTGGGGTCTACTTCTTCAATGGAAGTGTGGGAAACACTGTGACACCCGCTATGAGGCTTATGTGGCTGTTAGAATGCCCATCATTACGTTTTGTGCTTTGCCACAGCCAATTGCCTACAATTAGGATTTAGAAAAGATGGCCTAGCACATCTTTTAATTTGTTAGCTGTTATCCTCTATTTTTTGTGAGTTATTTTCCATAATAATGTGCCTATATTTAAAAATGTATGTTTGCCTCACATTCTATATAAGAAAACAACAGTCCTAAAAACATCTGCAGCAGCACAGCTTCCACGCTTCTAGAAGCTAGTTTATAACGTTCTCTCCAAAGGCCTTTCTGGTTATAAATCTCATGAATCCTATTTCTATAAATCCCAGAGTCACAGAATAGATCCTATTTCTTCTCCTGTCATCCTTAGTCCCTAAATGTCTTACAAGGTGAAGTTGGATTTTGAAAGTTACTTCTGCTCCAGCAAAGAAAGCCAGGCCTGGGAGTGATTTCTCTCATTGACAGGGACAGGAGTAGACAGTGGGGGATGCAGGGCTGTTTTGAGCAGTCGTTAGGACGGAAGAGGACTGGGAGAACGAGCAGAGACCTAGGATGTGAGAGGCCTGTATCACAATCCTTTCGTTTGACACAACTAACTTTAGGGCTTCATGCAGTCCCGTGACTCACCAGGACCCAATTTCTCTACCTCAAATAGGGCTGAATTGAAAAGTAACAACAATAATCATTGAGTTTTGCTCAAATTGTGGTGGATGCTACAATCTGTCACCAAGGTTTCTCCTGTCGGAATAAAAGCCCACTGGCCCCTGCTGGCAGCGGCAGGCAGGCTTCAGCTTCCAGTCCTCTTTACAGACCCGCTCAGCTTAAGCAATGGGCTCCCCCCTGGTGACACCTCCTTCTAGGGACAACCTTCATGCAGTGTAGGGGTGTACAGATCAGTATTGATTTCAACTCAAACAACGCCAACGGGTCACCCTAACTCTAGAGCTACCCGCAAATTGGCTGAGGACTTCACGGGAACTCCTTTGCAACTTAATTTTCCCTGCTGTCCAACCCTGCTCCTGCCCATCCTTTCTATATGGATCTCAGCAACACTGCCTTGTCAAATCAAGGTGGCAGTGGTAAATATTAACAGTAAATAGATGTATATGCTTAGAAGAGTACCCAGCACATATAAAACTTAGCTATTTTGCTATAATAACTATTTACATTTTATAATTAGAAACATTTTGATAGAGAATAGACTTCAACAAAAATCCATGTCTTCTTATTTAAAATTTTGGGCACTTAATCGCCTCGTATAAATCAAATAATAATTAAGTTGTCAGGTTGATTCGGTGTGTAAGAAGTACATGCTCTACTCAGCTGTATGTCCCCCTATTTTATTTCCTGTGCATAGTCTGTGACCCTGTAGTATCCCAAGGAGCACATTTTTTGAGAACCTACAGAGCTTAATAATCTCCAGAGATGCTTTGAGATCCCAAATCCCATGATCACTAATAAATTTGGGCAAATCCAATACCAGTTCCTAAGTAGGAGAACATTTACAAGGTGAATTCTCTCTGATCTGATTAGGGATAAAGGCGATTGTCTCCACCAAATGCCCGCCCTAAAGTAAAATTAGCTGGCCAGGCTGCAATAAACGGATTTGAAAGGAATCAGGCCCACATTAGACACCTATGGTAAGGTGACCAGTGGGACACCATTGACCGGGGGTGGGTGGGGTTCTTGATTAAAAATTTGGTCGATATAGACCAAATAGACCGTTCCCTAGTTTGTCGTGCATTCTTTCCCAAAATCGGGACTATCCCGCCAAAAGCGGGACGTCTGGTCTATGGGAACAATCCAAAGCTGGGCACTCGCAGACTACGGTCACCTAGATACAGGGGAAGGTGAGCCTGGACATACAGAATAGACGCCAGCCACATTATGTCACACATGCACCTGGATTCAGCCACTAACATCAGCCAATACCCTTAACCACACCCCCTGCCCTCACACAGGAGTAGGAGGGGATAAAGGGCAGAGACTGAGAGCAGGCCTCTCTTGACTGCAGGGGGGCGCAGAGTGCTCCAGGTGACCCTGAGGGCAGAGTCTGAGAGCAGGCCTCTTGACTGCAGGGGGTGCAGAGTGCTCCAGGTGGCAGCGTGCCCGCTCAGGGCTCCCAACGCTCTCTTCTTCCCCTTTGGGTTCTGGCACTTCTTTTTCCATGTGGTTTTTCCCTATCCCATGAAGCAGCCATTTTGGGTCACAAACTTTCCCCCAGCCCCGCCAGACGGCCTCACATGCTCCCCATGGACCGCGGGTACTATCTGAGACGGTATCACTAGAAACGTCCCTTGTCCTCATAAAAGTTACTGGGATTTACCAAAGTGCTTCTGCCAATGAATTCTTTCAGCGTTGAAAAGCAAGAACCGGGGAAAACCATTCTAGAAACCTAATATTCTTGGTGCTACGATGCAGCTAATCCCCTTGAATTCACCCTTTGAGGTAAGCCCTGGTGCGGGACAAAAATCTTCCTGTGCCCGGATCCATGTACAAACCTCTCTGCCTCGCCTTCAGTGCGCCCTCCTTTGATTCAGACGTCACTTTTCACGTCTTCAGTAGAAGCGGAGGAGCCCTGGCAGTGGGGTGGCGGAGCATTAGACTCCAGAGGACCGCAGAGTTGTGGGTTGAAAGCCCAGCCTCTCTGTGGGAGGGAGATGGGCCCTTCTGCTCCCCTCCATGGCCACGGACTTGGAGGTCCACGCGACCGTTCAAGCTTGCCCTGTAGAGTTGCTGAATCCGAGCTGACTCTATGGCAGTGAACTTGCTACCTACTTCACCGTGGGTCACCCATGAGTGTTGGCAACCACATGCTCTGACAAAATGGCTGCTGGAACCCTGTACCTGACCATGCCTCCCACGTCTGCCTGCCTACTCTCCTATGCAATTCCTGCGCCCATGCTTTGATACCTGTACCTCCTTCAGCTTCCTTTTCTAAGATGCTGTAGGAAGGACGTGGCCTGTGCAGTAAGTGGCCCTGCACTCCTCTCCCAGAGGACCCCCTCCAGTTCCATTGCCCTTCTGCCATATTTCAACCCCACTGTTGCTCCCTTCCTTATAACCTCCAACTGCCGCCCATGCTGTTGAATCTGTTCGTGTCGGTTGGAGGTGACCCACTCCCCACATGGTCTCCTCTCCTCAATCCCCTGACATTCCCGCCATTTTTCAGGACAGCTAAACACATGACCCTCTGCTGTCTCCTTGCAAGGACGGAATCTCTTGCTCCACTCACTGGTCCCACCACATGTTCCTGGGCGGTGGACTTATCAGCTATCCAGCCCTTTCCAAGTCTTCCAGGCAGACTTCCTACAGTTCCTAGATTAGCCTTATTTTCTTGAGTTCACCTCTGTTTGGTTTTTGGTTTGGGGCCTTCGCTCCGATTGTTGTTCCTTTTTCCAAACATTGGCCAAAGACATGTGGAAGTTAGGTCACTGAACAATTGCTAATCCTGTCATTGCCAAGACCACTCAAGAGGCTTCTTAAGCACAGCCTGTGCCCCCTGCCTCCACACATTGGATGGGCCCATAAACCAGACTATTCACATCCTTGGTTCAATTCCATTGACTTAATGAATAAACAGCCAAAGATCCCAATTTTCCTAAAGTTGACTGCATTCAGAATGAACCGTTAGGTACGGAGGTGCCACCCATTGGTGGTCCTCAAATGCCTGGCTTGACGTCTAGGAAATGTGTGGGGCCTGACCAACGGACTAAGACTGAGTCCCAACACCATCAAGGATGAAAACTCCTGTGTGAGGCCCTCAGGTTCCAGAGTCTGGAAACTCTGCTTAAAACCCTGACTCTTAAGACCCTGGGCAGGTTCTCTAACTCTTTGCTGTGCGTTTTCTAGATGGGCAACCTGGAATCCATTGCTCAGGGAATGCTTTTGTGCTACACCCTGTCTAACTGCTCTAGATTTGACCACAGGTGTTAAAAAAAAAAAACGGAAACTAGTGTTCTTCTGCAATACCACCTGGCTCCAGTACATTCTAGGTGATGGGGAATCCTGCCAAAGCATGGCCCACTCTCCCTCCCTACTCTAATACAGTTAGAGATTTTTTGTAAGTGGTGGGAAAGTGGGCTGAAATTCCTTATGTTCAAGCACTCTTCCTCTTGAGAAACAGTAAAGATCTCTGTTCCAAATGTACCAAAGACCCTATAAATGGCCCAGTATCTGGAGCTGAGAACCTCTCAGCTCCTACTACAGTGACCACTGACACTGAATCGACAGAACCTGAGAAGGAAGAGCCCCCCACCCCCCACCCCAGTGTTCTACCTTTGGTAGAGGCAGCTGGAGAAATTGGTTCTCAGATGATTCATAAGCCTTTCACCCTACCTGAACGCAAGCAGAGTAAAAGTGACCTAGGCAGCTACTCAGACAATCCAGAACAATCCATGGAGAGCTTTCATCTCCTCACCCTGGCCTACGACTTGTTCTAGAAAGATGCAATGATAATTCTAGGACAGACTATGACTGATGTTGAGAAAGAGCGCGTACTAAACGAAGCTAAGAATTTGCAGATGGCTTGCATGTGATGAATGATAATTATCCAATAGAAGAAATAGCTGTTCCTCCTACTGACCCCACCTGGGAGTACAATGATTCCACTGACAGGTGGGTATGGGAATATTTTCTAGTGCATGTCAAAAATTGACTAAAGTCAGGGAAGCAAGAGGTCATCAATGATATAAAAGAAGCAGCCACTAACCAGGAGCCTAATGAAAGTCCTGTAAATTTCTCGAAACTGCTGAGAGAAGACCTGAATAAGCTCACCACATTAGATTTAGACTCATATGAAAGGCAGGTCAGACTAAAAGACAAATTCCTCACACAGGGTACATCAGACTTTTGGAAGGAACTCCAAAAGTTAGTGAAAGAACCTGGAGGAACCACTCTAGAAGACCAGGGGGTCACTGTCGTCAGTGCAACCTTTCACAGTAGAGACGGGGAGTGAGGCTCAGGAGAAGGAGAAGGAGAAGGAGAGAAAGAAAGATGCTAGGCGTGCATAGGCATTGGCTGCCATATTTAATCAGCACGCATCGATTGCCTTGCATGTTCCAGAGACCCTTGCCCCTGCACAGGCTACAAGGTACCATGTGTGTTGGCATTTGGGTCACTGGACAAAGGGGTGCTCTAATAAAAACTTGGCCTCCACGAGAGCCATGCTATCATTGTAAACCAACTGGCCACTGGCAGCACTCTGTCCTAGGGGAGGCCCAAAGGTGAGTGGTCTGCTGGAGAGTCTGCAATTGCTAACTGGGAACTAAAGCAGCCTAGCCGGACAGCCCAGCAGCAAGAGATTGGAGTTACTGCTCTGGAACCCTGATTGTGCATGGATGCGGCAGGTAGGCTAGTGAATTTTTCCTAGCTGGTGCTGTCTACTCTCTCCTAACCTCTTTCCTCAGACTCCAAGCAGTATCTCAACACTTAGGTATAACTTATCATTTCCACTGTGCTTGGAGACCACAATCTTCAGGGAAAGTTGAGAAAATTAATCAACACTTAAAACTAACCCTCCGGAAATTGACACAAGAGACTCAGATGAACTTGGAAGATGCATTGCCAGTAGCTGTTACATTTCAGTATTGCCCCATGGCACCCCATGTGTTTAAGCCCCTATGAAGCTTTTGAGGGTGCCCTTTCCTCATAACAGAGCTTGCCATAGATGCCAAATCCCAATGCCAAGAGGCATTCCATCAGTATGAGTTTACTCAGGTCCAAAGGAAATAAAAACTAGCCCCCTTGAGCCTTCCTGGAGTCCTAGTTGTTATAAAAACTTTGACAAAATACCAATTTATAAACTATCAAGGGCTCATGAGGGAGGGGGGAGGGGAAAAATGAGGACCTAATGTCGGGGGTTTAAGTGGAGAGAAAATGTTTTGAGAATGATGTACAAATGCGCTTTACACAATTGATGTGTGTATGGATTGCGATAACAATTGTATGAACCCCTAAAAAATGTTTAAAAAAAAAACAACTTGTAAACACAGGTCCCCCAATTCCCAGCTTTAGCCAGTCTGTAAAGGTCCTTTCCCAGTAATTTTATCTACCCCTACTGCCATTAAAGTTCCAGGAGAGAGTGCACGGATCCACCATTCACAGGTAAAGCTATGGAAACCATTAGAACCAGCTTCCTCAGACTCAGCTCAAACACAGCAAGATAAGTACACATGTGAGTCATCAGACGGCCTTAAGAGGGTGTTTTGTCAGCACCCTGAGAGAGATAGTGCTCTGCAAAAAACCTTACCTAAAATCCACAACACTTTTTAAGCTGATGAATGCTTTCACACAATTCCTGTACTCAAGTAAGCTTTCAGGTTGTGCCTGTCAATCCAATGTTAAGAATATCGCCTGAGATTTCCTTTGGAATCTTTCAGTGAGAAATTAACTCGCACTTCAATGAGTACTGCCATCCCATAGCTCTTGCCCTAGCCTTACCTAAACTGTTCACCTGCTTTGTCTCTTCCAGAAGCCATCAGACTGCATATGACACTGTTAAGGTTGCCATTATCAGGATTACCGATGTCAGGATCATCTCAACCCCATTCACCACAAGCCGCTAAATGGATGACCATCCTTCCTAAGAGAGCAAAAAGGATCTGGACTCCAAATCTCTCTTCATGCTCATTTGTCAGCAGGAATTAAGCATAATGAATAACTGTGCCCAGTATTCTCCAACGATTTGGGTCCATACTCTTTCAGTGGGGAATGACAGGTAGATAGATTAGGGATAAAGTGGGTTGTCTCCACTGAATGCCTATACCAAACAAAAATTAGAGAAACCACATGGTTTTTCACATTCCCCTGAAGTGGCCATTTTCAGTCATGAACTCTCCCAAAGCCCCTACCTTGTGGATTTGCACACTATCCAGAGATAGCGTGTACAATCTGAGACTGTATTACCCGAAACTTCCTGTTCCCTCATACAAGTGACTTGGATTGCGAAAGTGCTTCTGCTGTAAGAATTCTTCCAGCATTGAGAACCGAGAACGGAGGAACCCCCTCCAGAAACTTAACAGATCTACCTATGAGGCTTGCCATTCTAACACGAAATTACATTTATGAATTTGGCAGATTTGATCCAAATCCACGGAATAAACTGATGACAGCTGATTTTTCTGACCTATTATTTCCTGTTGGCATTTTAGTACATGGGAAATTTAAATAAAGAAGCCAACAAAATGCAGCAAATGGTTTTCTTGGCAAACATCAGGAGGGAAGAATATAATTAAGAGGCTCGGCTGCATAGATATCAGAATCAAGAATAAATTAATTTAGTAATGTTTATAAGAATCGCTCATTAGAAAGGGGAAGTCCTTGTCATTGGTTAGGTTAAACACCACATTCCAACTATTTTTATTATCAGTCACAAGTCTCACGACCTTGATTTTCTAAGGGGGACTTAACCAAGAACCCAAGAGTACTGTAGGAATAGCTGCTAAAGCTTTGCCCATCTTCGCCGCTGAACCAAAGCCTCTGCCAGCTGGGACCAATGACTCATTATTTTGTAGCTCTTACTGCTAGGTCACGTGTATCCTCACTGTCAATGGACAAATAGCCCGGTCATGATCCAAGTCCAGGAAGGAGTTCACCTAGTGTGGGTACAGGTGCTTCTGTTTGGCTTTTCCCAGCAATGAGGGAATGACAGAATTATAATGAGCGGTTTGCCTAAAATTTACCTACCACTTTAACACAAACCATCCGGCCACAGGCTAGCATCTGACTCTGGACTCAGACTTGGGGTTTGGAACTACAAAAGTTCATTCTGGGCACACGGAGAGTTATCAGGTTGCTGTATACTTGAGGCCAAGGGACTGCGAAACCAAACTGAAATCAAACTCACTGTCAACGTGTCAATTCCGAGTCACAGCAATCCAATATAGGGTTTCCAACATTGTGAATCTTGGCACAAGCAGACAGCATCACTGCTCTCTCAAGGGTGGCTGTTGGGTTGGAAATGACAACCTTACTATTTCCGGTGCAAAGCCGAACCACCAGGTCTCCTAAGGAGAACTTGAGATGGAGAAATCACCACCTTCAGTGAAGGCAGCCCACAGTGCCTGGAAAAAGGAATGAACGTAAGGCAAAAATCACAGGCTGTGAGTAGGAGACACCAACCAAAGCTTAGGATAGGGTAGGAGGCGAACTTGGAGGAGTTGAAAGAAACTGAAAAGGCTTCAGAGAGAGAGGCTGTACTGTGTGTGTGGCCTTGCGTGGGGGTGGCAGGAGTCAATAACACAGGCAGATTATTCAACGAGGAACATAAGCACAGACTTACTTGTGCTTACTTGTCAATTTATATTCAACAATTTCACATGCCCTTCAAGTGGGTAATATTTGATGTGGTGAAAAATAAATACAACTGTTCATTAAACATTTAAAAGTAGGCAAAAGCCTCTGTTTACCTTTCTGACTGTTTACTCTGTCCTGTCAGGGATTATAAATGTGTACAAAAGGTTTGATTCTACAGGAAAGCTCTATGGGTTGGGATAAAGACAGATACCAGCCAAACCTAGAAGCAGGATCTTTCATGTGGTAAAAAAAATATGCAATTTTTCACTATGGTAAGTAAACACAGAAAAGTCTGCAGAAACCCTGCACCGGTAAGAATACATAGAGTGAGTGACTGTACCAAAAAGAATTGGGAAATAGAGGACCTGGAAGAAAGTGTACAAGGCCGGGTTCCAGTATTCCTGACCACAGGACTCAGCATGCCAGACCTAGTGAGAGGCAAGCCTCCCAAGACAATAGAAAGCACCGAATGCACATATTCTTTAGGAAAGATATTTCTCCATATCCACCCTCTGTAAAATAATAATATAAAGCTGTCTCCTATAGACACCTGGCTCCTCACTTATGGCATCAAAGAATGCTTATCTCCACGGGTATATACTCGTTTTGTTTTTTATTCTTAAGGAGCGATTCACACCTCTTGTCTTTTGCATGCCTGGTGCTCCCTTTAAAGTATTCCCCTGGAGAGCTCAGGATTTTCAAGTTCAACACATTGCCCATTTTATTGTGTATATATTAACAAGAGGCTTGCAGGCCTCAGTACTATTTAACCCTATTGTTGAATATACTCGGGACTCCTCTCTGGTTAATGAAGAGGGGTCCCCTGTGCTCCATGTTCTAGCTTTCTTTCTTCCATAATTGCACTGTTGCTCCTCATGACCCCGTTCAACTGTGGGGCTGGACCCCACAAAGAATCCGTCCACATTCTGCCATTTTAAGAGGTAGCATATGATCAGGCACTAATGATACTAGAGGAAGAAGTCCAAATTTCATTGAAAGCATTAGCCAAAAACAAGGCTCCAGGAATTGATGGAATACCCTTTGAAATGTTTCAGTTGCGGATGGAAGTACTTACTGGCAGCACTCACTTGTCTATGTCAGAAAATTTGGAAGACAGCTACTTGGCCATCTGACTGGAAGAGATTCATATTTGTTAGTACCCATTCCAAGAAAAGATGATCTAACAGAATGCTCAAATTATAGAATGATATCATTCATGTCACATGCAAGTTACATCCTGCTGAAGATCATCCAACAACAGTTGTAACAGTACATTTACAGGTAGCCACAGAGGTTCAGGCCAGATTCAGAAAAGGATGTGGAACAAGGGATGTCATTTCTGATGTCACATGGGTCTTGGCTTAAAGCAAAGGACACCAGAAAGATGTCTATGGTGTTTTATTGACTATGCAAGGGCATTCAACTGTGTGGATTGTAACAAACTATGAACAGCCTTGAGAAGAATGAAAACTCCAGAACACATAATTGTGCCCATGTGGATCTTGTACATGGTACAAGAGGTATTTGTACAAACAGAACTAGGGAATGCTACATGGTTTAAAATTAGAAAAGTTGTGTGTATGGGTTATATTCTCTCACAACACTTATTCTATCTGTATGCTGAACAACAACAACAACAAATCAGAGAAGCTGGATTTTATGAAGAAGAACGTGGCATCAGGATGGGAGGAAGGCCTACCAACAACCTGTCACATGCAGATAACACAACCTTGTTTGCTGAAAGTGAGAAGGACTTGAAGCATTTGCTGATGAAGATCAAAGATTGTAGCATTCATATGGATTACAGCTCAATGTAAAGAAGACCAAAATCCTCACCACTGTACCAATAGGGAACATCATGATAAATGGAGAAATGACTGAGTTGTCAAGGATCTTGTCCCGCTTGCATCCACAATCAACACTCATGGAAACAACAGGCAAGAGATCATTGGATTGGGTAAATCTGCTGCACAGACCTTTATAAGTTCTTGAACAACAAAGATGTTACTTTGAGGACTAAAGTGCACCTGACTCAGCCAAGGTATTTTCAATCACCTCATATGCATGTAAAAGTTGGTCATTGTATAAGGAACATTAAAAATTGATGCATTTGAATAACGGTGCTGATGAATATTGAAAGCATCATGGACGGCAAAAAAGAACAAACAAATCTGTCTTGGAGAAAGTACAGCCAGATGCTCCTCAAAAGCAAGGATGGTGAGACTTCCTCTTAAGTACTTTGGACAGGCTGTCAGGAGAGGCCAGTTCCTGAAGAAGGATATGCTGCTTGATGCAGTAGAGGGGCAACAAAAAAAAGGAAAACCCTCCACAAGGTATTGATTGACACAGTGGCTGCACCCATGGGCTCAAACATAAATAACCTGACTGCAGAGGTTGTTTACTCATGCTTCTTCCTATTTACCTGCCTCTATGGTGGCATATTGGGTTATACATTGAGTTGAAAACTGCAAGGTCAGCAGTTGGAAACCACCAGTCATTCTGCAGGAGAAATATGAAGCTTTCTATCCCCTGAAGATGTAGAGTCTCAGAAACCCACAGGAGCAGGTCTACTCTGTCCTATGATTTGGCCTGATAGGATGGCAGTGAATTGAAAGAGAAAGAGCCCTGGTATCATAATGGGTTATGCTTTGGGCTACTAACCATAAGGCCAGCAGTTTGAACCTACCACCTGCTCTTTAGGAGAAAGTAGAGATTTTCAGTCTCATTCACTATTACTAGGCTCACTGCAAAGATAAACTGAGGCCAGGACAGAAAGAATGGAAAGGAGTTTATTCTGCGCTCCCCGGCGAGATTCAGGTTTCCAGCAAGATTCACGGGCAGTGAAGTCACGCTGCCCAGGAGGGAGGGGAGAACAGAGAAAGAGCCAAGAGCCCTGAGCTCCCAGGAGAGGCCCACAGGCTCCCAGCTGGGAAGCCTGAGAAGTCACGCCTATCTGTGGTGAAGAGCAAGTTTTTAACCTCCTCAGGAAGGTAAACAAGTGTAGGAGCTATAGCTGCAGGGGATTAAGCCATCTTCATCTGTAAAATTCCGAGGTAGAGTGCTGTCTTTGTCATTCTGCCTGATACTGAGGAGATGGCTCATTGTCCTGGAGCCCTTTTGAAGCTAGCCATCTCGGTCTTATAAGGACAGGTCAGCCTGTTCTCAGTGCTCCCAACCCGTGCCTAACTCAACATTCTGGCCCTTTTTAAAATGATAATGGGGTAACACTAATCTGTCTGGCTGCTTCCTACTGGACAGAGGCAGCAAAGGACTAAAGGCCAGAGTGTGCTGGGTCAGATTCGGTATGCAGGGGACTGTACGGGTGTAAAAGAAGCTGGTTGACACTTAAATTGGCCATGTCCCTTATCCTGTTCTGAAGAAATTTGTAAAAACAGAGGGCTATTAATAACAAGAAACATAAAACTGCAAGTGGTCCAATTAAAGGGAGGATCCAAGTTAAAAGGGGGTTTGGGAAGCAACAGACTAGTGAGGCATTGTCTTCCAGGTGGTTTTTAAGATCTTCAGTCAATTTGGTGAGGGTCTAGATGCTTTATTCTACCAGCCCTGATTCATTAACATGATAACAGCACTCTTCCCTTAGGAATAGGCAGGTGTTGCCCTTCTCTGCAGGTAGGAGATCTAAGGCCCTTTGGTCCTGGAGGGCTACCTGTGCTAGGGAAGTGAGCTGTCACTGTAGGAGGCTAGAGAGACGGAGGTAGATTACATAGCCAGTTAGAGCTTCTCAATGACCTGTGGGTATGAATGGTTATAGGAGACCATAGAAGTACTTGGGAGGAGAGTAGCTGGATTAAGTGAGGAGGACTGGTGCAGGCCTAAATCAGGATCTTCAGGAAAGAGCACAAATGGATTTCCTGCATCCTGCCTGGAGGGAATAAGGAGAGGAAACATTGCAACAATAAGTCCTGGAGACTGCAGAGAGGAAGTCCTAAAGGGGTTGGCCCAAGGTGATTTTAAGGGCTTCCTTGGTAAAGGCTGTGGCTGCCAGAGCACAGAGACATGGCTGCCACCCCTAGACCCTCATGTCCAGCTGTTTGGATAAATATTCTATTGGAGAGTAGGTGGGACCCAGAGGCTGGGTGAGGACTCTGATCGCCATGCCCTGCTTCTCGCTAGTGAAGAGAAGGAGAAAGAGTTTATCAGGGTTTGGTAAACACAATGGTGGGGATTGGTAAAGCATTTCCTGGAGCTTTGTAAAGGCTGCCTCAACCACCTGCAGGGAGTCTAAAGGTCCTCTAGGAGTTGCTTTCGCTGCATCTTATAATGGTATCACTATAAGGGAGAAATTGGGGATCCAATGTCTGAAAAAACCCCACAAAGCCAAGAAAGGAAAGTATTTGGTCAGCAGAAGTTGGCGGTTGGAGGTCCCTTACGACCTGGCGTCTATCCAAAGTTAAACCTTAGGTAGTGGGGATGAGGCAGAGGCCTAAACAGAAAACGGTGGTACGAGATAATTGTGCCTTGGAGGGAGAGACTCTGTGACCTTTCGAAGCTAAGAAGTTAAGGAGCTGGGCTGTGTTTGCCTTACAGCTGTTTCAGGAGGGACTGCATGTAAAGGCAAACAAATGCTGACAAGCTTGGTCAAGGGGGCTGATGAAAAAGGCTTCCTTTAAATCGAGGATAGAAAAATGGGTAGTGGAGGGGGGAATGTGGGACAAATTAATATAGGGGTTGGGAATTACCAGATGTATGGAGATAACAGCTTCGTTAATGAGGTGCAGGTCCTGGACCAAACGACAAGTACCATTTGGTTTCTTTACTGGTAAATTGGAGTGTTGCAGGGAGAGTGGACAGGAGTAAGGAGGCTGTTAGTAAGGAGGCGGTCTATGATGGGTTTTAGGCCTTTGTGATGTGTTACTGAAATGGGGACCTGAGGCCGAGATGGGAAAACAGTGGGGTCCTTAAGGCATATAAGAACTGGGTGCTGGTGAGTAGCAATAACTGGGGTGGTAGTGTCTCATACTATTGGGTTAACACCTGGAAGCAACGAGGCCTGTAGGGCCGGTTCCTCCAGGTGGGGTGAAAGAAGAGGAAGGAGCAGAGGTATTGTGAGACTAGAAGTAAGGTGTAAGGAGGCCGTTGGCTTACTTAAAATGTCCCTTCCAACAGAGGGATCAGGTATGAAGGGATTATAAGGAAGGAGTGAGTAAAAGGTGTACCATCCATTGAGCAAAACAAAGGACCAGTATACCAGGGGCATGTAGGCTTGCCATCAATACCCATGACCCAGATTGAGAAAGGACTTGTTAGCCCTTGAAAGGAGGGCAGGACAGAAAAGGTAGCCCCTCTGTCTTAAGAAGGAAATTAACTTACCCGCTTTAGCATTACCCTAGGCTTGGCGAGGGTGATGGGGGTCGTCTGGGTTCCATCAGTCTTCGGCCAACCATAGCAGGGCCAGTGGTGGGTCAAGTGTTGGAAGGATGATTCCTCTGTGTGTAGACGCAGAGGACCAGTCTCTTTTCCAAGGACAGTCAGACCTCTAGTGTCTGCTCTGATCACATGCCGGGCAGGGTTTGCTTGGAGCTCTGGACTTGGGGCACTTCCATGACCAGTGTCCTTCTTCTCCACACTTCAAGCAGGCACCAGGTGGCGGTCGTTGTTCCCATGCATCTCCGCCTTGTGCTACCCCTTTGGGACTGCAGGGGCCTGTTAGCTGCAGGGCTGCTCCTAAGGCTTGGGTTTGAAAATTTACCTTCTGCCAGAACCGGGCATCATGGGCTGACTCTGCCTGCTCCTTGCAACTATTAAAAATCTTGAATGCCATATTCACTATATCTCAGACCGGGGTTTGGGGACCTTCCTCTGAATTTTTAAGCTTTTTTTCTAATGTCTGAGGTAATAAAATGGGTAGCTAGAACCGTAGCCCAAACTGGGTCCAAGCAGGTGTATTGGGTTAGAGCACCAGTTAAGCAGCTTTAAAAGGCAGCTGGATTCTTGTCAGGTTTGGGGTGATTTCTCCGAGTTGGTTAAAATTGACTGCCTTATGAGAAATTGCCTAAAGCCCAGCTAAAACACACTGAAGCATTTCTCGCGGCTGGGTACATCCATCCCTGCCTGCTTGAGTGTCAATTCAATAGCCCCAACCAGGCTCTTGCCTGGGGGTGGCCTCTGTGCTGACCAGCACGTCGGTGGGTGTTGGTGTTGGTTAGGTGCACCTGGTCAGTATGTTGCTGAGCAGCAAGAAAAAACGCATTCCCTTTCATGTGCCGTTAGGGTATAGGAAAGGATGACAAAAATATCATGCATGGACAAATCATAAGCTTGAGTTAAATATCAAAACTCATTAATATAGGTCATGGGATCATTAGAAAAGTAACCTAAGTGCTTTTCCATTTGAGATAAGTCAGTGAGAGAAAAGGGGACATGAACCCAGACCACACCTTCAGCCCCGGCCACTTCCCGGAGAGGACAGGGGGATTCTGAGATCAGGTATGTTTACTGATGGGAGAGGTGAGTAGGGGTTCAGGTTTGCCTGAGGCAGCAGGTGGAGGAGCAGTCAGGAAGGTGGGGAGGAGGGCGTGGGTGATCAGGGTAAGGAGGGGGCGAGTAGGAGAGGAGGCAGGGTGCTCAGGCTGATCAGAAAAGGTAGACACGTGAGAGGGGGCAGAAGCAGGAGGGGCGGAGAAATTTTCTCTACCCAAGAGGACTTGGGAAGGGGAACAGGAAATACAGAGAAAAGGAGGAGAGCCCAGAAAAAGGGCCTATACATATGGAACCCCAGACCATTTCTCAGTCCTTCGGCAGGAGTTCAGCAGAAGTAGATCGGTTAAAATATTGAAATCAAAAGTCCCTTGTTTGGGCCATTTAGACCGGTTATCCAAATTGTACTGGGGCCACTTGACTGTGGAAAAACAAGATAAGGCGCCCCAGTTTAGTGAGATTGGCGAGGAGGTACCCTAGCGGTGTCCGGGGGTCGATTTTAGAATTTTGATTACCCATGGCTACTGTCCAGAGACCAACAGTCAAAGATAAAGGACCAGCCACCCAATCGTTTACCCTTGGTTATGGACGGAATTAAGGAGGACCAGAGGTTTGACAGGGACGTCTCCACTGCTACCCTGGGTCGGATGGGAAAACGGAGGGTGATCTCTGGTGTGGCCACAGATTTATGGACAGAGAGGCCGGTGAGGTGTCACCAGAAATAGAAACAGGTTGGGACTTATGTGTGCTGCTGGACCAGACCGGAGGTGGCCAAGGGTCCCTGGAGAGAGCTGGAGAGGAGAGCTCCCCGAAACTGCGCTGGGCAATTAAGAGGGGGCTCACTCCCCACGGGTTTCCTGCACCAAATATTAGGCTCGCTGCAAAGATAAACTGAGGCCAAACTAGAGAGAAGGAAAAGGAGTTTATTCTGGGCTCCCAGGCGAGATTCACGGGCTCCATCAAGGAGTCAGTGAGTCGCGCTGCCGGGGAGGGAGGGAGGAGCAGAGCGAGAGAGAGAGAGAGAGAGAGAGAGAGAGAGAGACGGGAGCCCTGAACTCTGGGATGAGGTTCACGGCCCCCAGCGGGGGCCCAAGAAGTCTTACCTATCTGGGTGGAGAGCAAGGTTTGTAAGCTGGTCAGGAGGGTAAACAAGGAAGGAGGGAATAGGAGCTGCAGCTGCAGCTGCAGGGGGTTAAGCAGCCTCCATCCATGAAATTCCGAGGTAGGGCGGTGTCTTGATCATTCTGCCTGATACTGAGGAGATGGCTCATTGTGCTGGAGCCCATTTGAAGCTAGTCCTCTCAGTCCTGTAAGGGCAGGTCAGGCTTTTTCCTAATGCTCCCCACCCCTCACCGGTATCTGGTATCTGACCCAACAGCTATGAGCTAGAACGGACTGGAAGACATGGGTTTTAGTAGTTGTTGGGAGACCTTGGTTGGAGCAAGAGGCAATGCGCTTGTCTGTCTCTGAAAAGTGGCTAGTTCAAATCCATTGAGAGAGACACATTGGAAGAAAGACCAGGCAATCTACTGAAAGATCACAGCCATAAAGATCCTGTGGAGCACCGTTCTCCTCTGACACAAATTGGGTTACCACAGGTCAGAGAAGACCCAATGCCAACGGATATTTGGGACTTGATTTCCATGGGAATGCTCCTGGGGAACTGAGGATGAAACGCTTCATGCTTCTGCTGCATAAAGTCACCCGTGTCCCTTTAGAGTGCTCAGAGTCAAGGAAAAGAAAGAGCAAACATGCAGGAGAGACAAGGGAAAAATAAGGACCAGGGCTAAACCAGCTGCTCTCTAACTGGGGAAGAATGTCGGTAACCCCGCAGATTATTATCAGCTATTACTGAAGTCAAAATCTTTTCCATTTTTTGTTTCTATTTCTTGTGGTTTTTTCCCAGGTCCTTTCAAATCTAGGCAATATGCTTGATAGAAAAAGACATAAAGAAGACATTTAAAATAGAAAAAGATTGGGGAAAGATGTGGACCCATTTCCAAGTAGAACAGTGTGGACTGAACTTCAGGAGCATGGCGCTGAGTGCTATTTCCCTATGTTAAGGAGGTGTAGTTATTATGGGTCGGGCTGTGATCTGCATGGTCTGCAGGGTGCAAACACCAGCAGATCCACAGAAGAAAGACCCAGTTTTCTACTCTTGTATACAGTTACAGGCTCAGGAATGGCACGGGATCACTGTGAGTCAGTATTCACTGATGGCAGTGGGAGTTATGGCTTGGCTGCATTTCTGTTCCGAATATAAGACAGGCTGACTTACGTGTGCCAGTAATCACATAGCAGCAGCCTGCGATGCTTATCAGAAAACAAAACTGAGTTTTTCATTTCTTTAAGCTATGTTTGTTTTATTTTGATTTATTTAGGGTCACTGTG
>NW_022111365.1:2251765-2255783 GCF_000313985.2 Echinops telfairi | reverse complement strand
CATGATTAGTGATATCCATTTGGCCAATGCAGGTTAATGTCCAGGAAAAAAGGAAGGTCATATGACTGGGATTTTAAAACTTCTGCTCTGTATCTGGCATAATTTCAGACTTGGAGTAGTTTCGGAGATAATATTTAATGATATTTTCAAATATTGCTATTACACTCACTGCCACGGAGTCAACGCTGACTCCTAGTGGCTTCTGAGACTGTTTACGGAAATAGAAAGCCCAGGCTTTCTCCCATAGAGCTGCTGTGGTTTTGAACTGCCAAACCAGGTGGCCAACGCTTAACCACTACATCACCAGGGTTTCAATTGCTGTTAACAAAAGTGGAATTAAAATTGCTGATCTTTCACTAAACGAGGGTCATAGGAACAAAATGGCCATTAGAGGGCAGCAGAGTTCTTCCCATATTATCTCTGTAACCCTAGGATGCAAATTAGAGTTGTAAATCAATAACTTAAAAAATACGTGCATGCAAACCTAAATCTTGCCCATTTCTTCTTTGTAGATATCTTAAGAGCTTGCTTTGTTTGCTTTTGTGTTTGAAGGTAGAGAGGAACCATATTACAATAGAGAAGGACAGAGCCTGAATCAGATGGACTGAGGAGTCTGGGAGTATAGTTTTCCGCAGGTTACTGATAAAGACTTTTATCACCTGGAAAATGGGAATTCTAACAGTACCTGTGCTTTGGAATGTTGTGAGTCTTAAAGCATTTTAAAAGCATTTTTCACAGCTTGCAACATAAAATAACCACTCGATATGTTTGCAGTATCTTCTCATTTTTCTCCTTAGAGAAGCAGCTAAAAGATTTGACAGCAGGAAGAAGGAAAAGAAATGCTATTTTAGATCCATAGGCTGAGTTTAGCTGCTGCTATGTTCTAAGGAGTGGCCGGGAATACGTTTCTGGGCCAGGCATGTTTTTTGTTGTTAAGAAAACACTTTGATGGGCTTCTGTTTAGAAAGGTGTTGTGCGTGGATGAAAATGCAAGGGATAGAAAGCTGCATGGTTCCATGTGAGCAAGGTCGGAAGCCTGAGTATGCGGAGATGGTGAGTTAGGAAGGGCCAGGGAGATGAGAAAAGGGCTAAGACCCGTGGAGGGACTGAAGAACAACTCCAAAGATTAGCAATGTTGACAAACCACAGGCAGGTTTAGCAGAGCGACCAAAGGAAACGATCTATAACCCAACAAAGAAATGAGAAAGAACAATAGCTGATTTCTACGAGAAACTGTACTCCCACAATTTGAAAACCTAGACAAAATGGACAAGTTTCTAGAAAGAGATGGAGATAAAAATAACACAGACCGCCTCACCATTTAAGCAGACCTACCACAAAAGAAGAAGTTAAAGTTGGAAATAGAAATAGCACATGATCTCACGATTCCACTAGCAAAAGAGATACGTACACAGCTCTATGATGCAAACAGATACCCTCGTATACACACCATGCTCATCACAGTGCTGCAGAAACCGCTAGGATGTGTCCGGGGCTCTTGGTCTCTCACACTGAAGAACGGACTCATGGAAGACCAGCAGAAAGCAGAGCTTATTTGGAAAGGAAGGAAAAGCACCTGACCCAGTGAGTTGCTGCTGAAAGAACTGGGTCTGGGGGCTTTTCTGAGGTGTGGGGTGTCTGGCCTGTGTTTGTCTTCAGGTTATGAATGGAGCAATCGAGGCCTGGCCCTATTTATCAAGTTCCATCATCAACCTGGCCATGTTCTCCCCATAGCTGATCTTGCAAAGCATGGCCAGCGAAGTCAGCATGCCATGGTCAGCAAAACGAGTCCTGGATTTGCTGACATTGGGGTTTAGAATCAGCCTTGTCGCCTGAAGCCTGCATACATACGGATTTTAATTGTCCCTGGCTGTTGAAATCATTGCTCTAGACATCCTGCTGCTTCTCAAACTTCCTGCTGTCAGGCCTCTTTTCACTCCGCTGCCCAAGGGCTCGCTGTCACCCATCCTTCAACAGGATTATTCACAATAGCAAAATGGTGCCATCAACCTCGAGGGCCCACCAAGTGATGAATGAATAGAAAAGTAAGGGTTCATTTATGCGCACAATGCAATAGGAGGCAGCATGATGATTATGCAGAGTGATGATAATTTGCAAAACACTTCATAACATGAATGAATCAGAAGACATCATACATAGTGAAGTTAGTAAATCATAAAAGGACCAATGTTGTATGAGTTCACTGTTATATACATAGTCTTTGATGGTTACCAAGGAAGGCTAGAGAGGAAAATATATCATGGGATAGACGCATTAACGGGAGTGAAGGAGAAGTCAATATATATTAAAAACCTAAAGAGCAACAGACCCTCAGCGCCGTCCAGCTGACTCGGACTCACAGCAGCCTTGTGGACAGAATGGAACTATCCCTGGGTATTTCTGAAACTGTAACACTTATTTTTTCAGCCGAGTGACTTGTGGTTTTGAACGGCCGACCTTGAGTCTTACAGTCCAATGCATACCCACTATGCCACCAGAACTGCTAAAAAATAATCTTCAAGGGTGAAACAAAGGAATCATCTAAGTTGAAAATGAGAACAACTACAAAGAAAAGAAAATTAAAAACCTAGTGAAACTCACTGCCATTGAGTCAATTGTGACTCATGGTGACCTGCTAGGACAGGATCGAGCTATCCCTGTGAGTTGCTGAGACTGTAATTCTTTTCAGGAGTAGAAAGCCTCTTTCTCCTATGGAGGAGCTTGTGGTTTTGAACTGCTGACCTTTTGATTAGCTCAATGTATAACCACTATGGCACTCGACTTTCTCTACAAAGCCAAAAGAAGCAAGAAATAGTGTGTTTGCATAACTACCTACTGAAAAGGGAATCAAGACAATGGCAGGGTAAAGTAGGCAGTTTCAAACTTGGGAATAAAATAACTGATAGGCCCAGCTGAGTGTAAAACAGTGACCGGCCATTAAAAGTGTCTCCTTCCCAGGCTTCTTGTTCACAGACTCCCCCCACCCCCCACATCTTCCTCATGCAATCAAAAACCTCCTGTGCCTGTCAAAGGCTGAGGCAAACCCTCCCCCCAGCCCCTCTGCCCCATTCAAACATGCCAGCTACAGCAGTACAGGATGCTCTCCCACTCCTTGTCACCAGACTCGACCCCCTAGGGTTTGTCAATCCATGCTGCCACCCTCCAGTCGGGGCCTCTCTTTTTCCCTACTTCCCCATTTCTCTGTCTCCTACGTTTCTCCTTTTCTCCATTTCCAGGCTCTTGCTCCACTCTGGAGAAGCCTGGCAGACTGCCCTCCCCAGGAAAGCCTGTTACTAGCGATGCCCATGTCCCTGCCACTCTCCTTTTCCATCAATAACAAATGACAGTGCTACTTCAAGAAAAATTAACAAACCTCATCAAAAGAAAACTCGAGACACAAGCTCACTGCCATCAAGCCAATAGCGACTCATAGCAGTCATACAAGCCAGGCTAGAACGGCCCCTGTGGGTGTCCGGACTTTAAATCTTTACAGGAGTAGAAAGCCTCCAGGAGGGTGGCAGCCCCAGGAGTATTAGGCAAGTCATGAAGATGTATTAAACACTAAAACAACAGCAATGAAGGACGTGACAATAAAATCCAGGCCCCCAATGAAGTCAACATAGGAAATGATATAGAACAACTAAATCAGCAGCAACACACACACACACACAATCCCAGCAAAAAGGCAGCAGTAAAATCATATCAATACTGTATGTAACTGGATTAAATCTACCAGTTAAGAGACAGAAAGTGGCAGCATAGATTTTTTTAAAAAAAGCCCTTTCTACATGTGATACACCTTAGACGCAAAGACATAAATAAGGTAAAGTTCACGCGGTGGAGAAAAAAGTTTCAAGCAAATGGCAACTGAAAATGGAGCAGGAGTGAGAATAATAAGTCCTGTTAAAAGAGACTTGAACAGGACAGATGGCTCCTTCAGGACCAGTGGTGAGAGGGCAAGGCCTGGAGGGTGGAGGGAAGGTGGGGTAGAAAGAGGGAACCGACTGCAAGAATCTAC
>NW_022111365.1:2244646-2250669 GCF_000313985.2 Echinops telfairi | reverse complement strand
TTTACGGCAGCAATCACAAGAGATAGGAAGACATTACGTAATGGTTGAAGCATCAATTGAACAAGAAGACATATGAAATGCATTCCTCCATATCCGGTGCACACCAAACCAGCCTCACTGCCAACCAGTCCGTCTCACCTCAGGGCACCCAGGAGGACAGAATAGAGCCACCTCTTTGGGTTTCTGAGACATTACATCTTTACAGGCACAGCCTCAGTTTTCTCCTACGGAGCAGCTGGTAGGTTGGAACCAATGTATGGTTAGCAGCTCACGGTCTAACCCACTTGCTACCAGAGCTCCTACACTGAATGAGCGAGGTCCAAAATAAATAAATTAAGCTTCCACAGAACTCAGACGAGAAGCAGAGAGCGCCGCAAGAGTAGTTGCTACTCGTTGCCATTGCATTAGATCTAACGCAGACTCTGCAGACTCCTGCTGCTGCTGCTGCTGCTGCTGCTGCTGCTGTTAGGGGCCCCTGACCACGGCCCTGGGCACCACAGAAAAAAACATTGCTCAGCCCTGAGCCATCCTCACAGCTGTTGTGATGTTTGAGCCCATGGTTACAGTCCCTGTCAATCATCTCCTGGAGGGTCTTCCTGTTTTCCAATGACCTCTATTTTCACAGCACGATTTCCATCTCCAGGGACTGGTCTCTCCAAATAGCATGTATAAAATCTCACCATCCTCACTTCTAAGGACCGTTCTGGCTGTAATTCTTGTAACACAGATTTGGTCAGTCGGTGTGGATTCAATATTCTTTACTAGCACCGTAATTCAAATGCATCGATTCATCTATAGTCTCCCGTATTCATTATCCGGCTTTCACATGCATGGAAGGTGTTTGAAAACACAACACCTTAGGTCAAGTGCATACCAATCCCCAAAGTGACACATTTGCTCTTTAATACTTTAAAGAGTTGGGGTTTTGTTTTGTTTTGTTGATGTTGTTTGCTGCAGCCCAATGCAGTGCCATTTAATTTCTTGATTTTTACTTTTAGAAAAATTGACTATAGCTACATGTAAAATAAAGCCTTTATAAATTCAATCTTTTCTTTATTTTCATGATGATGCTTATTAGCCATACAATAGTAGTAGGAAACAGTTATACACCACGCCCCATGAAGGACAGAATGACTACAAAGAAGGTCAACTGTGCTATCCAGGGTTTGACTAGAGAAACAAATTCATGGACACTTATATGTGTATAAGAAAGAGCTTTATATAAAAAGAGCAATTGTATATTGAAAAACATTCCAGTCCAGTACAGATCAAGTCCATAAATCTAATATTAGCCCATATGTCCAATACTAGTCCATAAATACCTATTTAGACTCACAGTCATACAGCGATGCCAAATGCAGAAAGATCACAGGCCAGTGGATGTTAAGTCTTGTAGATCCAGTGGTAGTCGAAGGATCTTAGAGCTGATCTGCGTCTCCACATGGCTCCTCCAGCTCCAAGGCTCTGGCTCCATCAGTGTGTCTCCATGTGGCTTGTCAACAGGAATGTCTCACAGTGAGTGAGTGTGTGTCCTGCCTCAAGTGAGCTATTTATCTTATTAGCTCCTCCAAAGGAAGTCATAAAGCTGCAACCTGACTGAAAGGCTAAACTTTACCTCTTCACTCGTAATAGTCTCAAGTTGACAATAGATTATGTAACTATCACATCATCAAAGACATAGAAGAGTTAAATAACAATATCAACCAACATCTTTATAGAAACCACTCTACCAAACAACAGCATGATGTACATTATTTCCCAGTGAACATAGAACATTCTTCTAAATCAGTGGTTCTCAACCTTCCTAATGCTGCACCCTTTAATACAGTTCGTCATGTTGTGGTGACCCCAACCATAAAATTATTTATGTTGCTTCTTCATAACTGTAATTTTGCTACTGTTATGAATCAGGCGACCCTGTGAAAGGTTGTTTGACCTCCAAAGGGATCCCAACCCACAGGTTGAGAACCGCTGCTCTAAGGTCTTGAACAAGTCTTTAGCTACGTGGGGCTTACTGACTGGCAGAATGGGTGTGTTGTATTTTGAGAGTATGGATTTAAGGAAATTTAGATGTTGGAGAGCTATAGGGTATTGAGGAACATTAGGAAATTTCTAGGGGTTGGTTAATCTGATGTAGACAGGTTGGTGGTGCAATGCAACGGAGGGTTGAGTGACATCCCCAACTCATGGGGGAGAGGGTTTAAACGGAAGCTGATATCAAGGAACTCAAGGAGGAAGACAATGTTTTAAAATGAATTGTGGTAGCAATTGTACAATACTGTTTGATATTATTGAACTATGGAATGATGTGGTACCTGTATTAGCTTCCAATAAAATGGCTTTAGGAAAAAATATAATAAAGTGTTGAAGAGCAAGGATGTTACTTTGAGGACTAAGGTGTGCTTGACCCAACCCATGTAATTTTCTTTTCTTTTCCAAAAGTTTTATTGGCACATAATTTACATATCATAGAATTGAATAGTTCAATCTTTCAAACATGTCAAGGCACAATCACCACCCCATCAATCCTAGTGCATTCCCACCCCTTAAGGTCTATTTGCCTGTGAAGTGAGCTATTCATTCAAGATCAGTTGCAGCTCTCCCCCAGTCACACTTTCATTATTTACTTTCAAACTCCCCTCCCCTCCTACCACCCCTCCTCCCGCCCTGCATTTCCTCTAACATCTTGCATCAGTTATTATCATTGTATGTCCACGCCTGCACTTCACAGCTGGGAAACCCCACAGAAAACAATGAAAAACAAATAGCACTAAGTTCGTAAGGATAAAAGCAAAAGGAGGCATAATACGTGGAAGGAAGAAACACCCCATCAGCATTCAAGAAACCAGGGAAGAAGTTTTGGTCATGGAAACTCTAAGAGATACTTGCCCCCAGAACAAATTCAGAATGTGTCTAAGAGGAGGTCAACTGACCAAGTTTCGAGTTCTATCCAGCATTATCGAGGTTACAATGGTCTCTGCCTGCCAGTAGGGCTGCTAGGGACTCTTGCCTTTGACTATTGTGGATTTGCCAGGCTTGGTCTGACTATGTACTTTGCAGATGGATTTTGGGCTCCCACTGTCCTCCATAGTCTTCTACAAATTGGGTGTTCATAATTTTAGCTCTGATACTTTTCCCTTCACCATATTAGAATTTCATGATTGTCATCTTTGGATCGTACTAGCTGGTCTGCTTCTTCTGTGTAAACTTAGTTGATTCCTAACGTACATGGCTTCATGGTTCAATACAAGCCTTTGAGACCCCAGTGGCTATTCTGCTTGATAGCCAGGTACCATCTGCTTTCTTCAACGCACTTTGCTGTAGCATCCTTATTTTCAGACGAAGATGAGTATTGAACAGGAGATGATGTATGACCTAATTGTTCTTAAGTTGGAGCTGGATCTATGCTTTTTAAAAAATTAATGTGCTATAATTTGGGCCAGAATACATATATCATTATCATTCCACAATTCAATCATATCAAATAGAGTTGTATCATTGCTTTCATAATCAGCGTCTGAACATAAATTTCCTTCCTAGGCTTCTTGATGTCCTTTCCTTCTTATCTCCCCCTCCACTTTATATTGCCCCACCCCCCACCCCGACCCCTTGTGATGTTTTCTTTTCCTATAGGTTCCATGCCCGTGGGTTTCATTTAGCGAAAAACAGAGAAACAAATAACAGAGCTTCAAGAGGTTGCACCCCAATGGCAGGGCACCTCTGAGACACTCCAATATACACAAGTGTAAGCAAACTGTAGCAGAATGGCCACCATAGGGTCACCAGAATAGTACGCTGATGTAGTACGAACCTTTGTCCACCAACCAACAGCACCCCACTCCCACCACAAGTGTCTTCTGTCTCCTGAGACACATGTGTTTTCCTGCTTAAGTCCTCAGGCCACAAGTGTGTCTGAGATCGAGCCCAATTCACCCAGTGGGGTTCCCTCCTGGGGTCTTCCCGATGTAACCTCCGTCTCCAAGATACTGGACTCGGTGTCCGAGTGGTCCACAGAACCCAGCGACACATGACCCTTTCAGTCACCTCATGTCAATGTCAACGTTGCACATGGAATAAGGGCGATGAAAGAACACATGATGCATTTGAATTACAGCACTGGCTAAAAATATTCAAAGTACCATGGATTTGGTCCACAGCACCCAGCGACACATGGCCTTTTCAGTCACCTTATGTCGATGCCAACGTTGCACATGGAATAAAGCGATGAAAGAACACATGGTGCATTTGAATTACAGCACTGGCTAAAAATATTCAAAGTACCACGGGTCTTCAACAATCCAGAAACAAATCTGCATTGGAAGAAAGACGGTCAGAACGGACCTTGGAAGTGAGCACAGTGAGACTCTCCAGTATTTGGACATGCGGTCAGCAAAGACCAGTCCCCGGGGAAGGACACTGAGCTTGGGGAAGTGGAGGGACAGCAAAAACACGTGGCTGCCAGAAGACTCAAGCAGACCAATTATGAGGATGGCACAGGACCAGGTAGTTTCCCTTTATGTTGTACGAAGGGTGGCTCTGCATCTGAACCTATTTAGTGGCACTTAACAACAACCACGACAACAACCATCCAAAATCAAGGCCTCAGTAGGACCATAAATCACCTGAGTCTCTGAATTCAACCCTTGCTTAGTTCTCCTTTAGATCTGAGAGTGATGCGCCACTCCAATCTCTGCCTCTTTGGCTCTCTGTCACTTTCCCTGCTATGCTCCTCTGTTTCTGCGCTCTTCTCTTCGTATAACGACACCAGTGTTCCGGCATTAGGGCTGAAATCCAGTATGCAAACAAGGTCCGGCTCACAGTCACCTAGAGTTAGAACTTAAACATATCTTTTGGGGGGAACGTAGATCAACTCATAACCTATGCTGTATGTGTGTGTGTATGTAGATGGCCTCATATATGTATAGGTATACACACACATACATAAGGATTTCAAAAATTTGGGGAGGGGGAATAATATAACTTTTATGAACCTTTCAAAGACCTCTTTTGTGTATATGCGTAGATAGATAGATGAATTTTCCTCAACACCTTGAATCTCTGTTCATCACCACAGGTTTTTTCCACTGATGTAACTTTGCTTTATATTTGAGTTCAAAAATAAAGCAAACATTGCCAATTCGGCAATATATAATAGCAGTAAATGCCTCATGAACTGATGAGAACTGTGGGAAGTAATAGCTAAATTACAACAAAATTGTCTTTTCCATATTTTATTATTTTACTAACTCATTCAGATCATGTATTTCAGTACTTACTAAATGCCAGGCACCACCTTAGGGTCAAGGGGCATATTAAAGGCCCTGACTTCAAGAAGTAGAGGATCAAGTAGGGTGAGACACTCAGCATGGAATTCAGCACAAAATATGTCGCAAGTATGTATTGCCAAAGCGCTTTACTAAAACCCAAACAAGGAAAATGGTAGGTGGATGCGTGGGTCGTGGGGAGGAGATGAGTCAGTCAGTGTGCAGGGTAGCAATGATGAAACATACAACTTTCCTCTAGTTCCTAAATGTTTTCCTGTATTTCTGTTTTTTCCCCCCTGTATCTCTGATGCTCTCTGTTAGTCTTCTATGCTGGCTTCCTGTTGGTTTATAGCTTAGACATGCTACAGTTTTCCGATTGCCTCTTTTCCTCTTGCTACAGATTTCCACAGCTTCAACTGCAATATTTAACAAAGCCTTTTAGAATTGGAATTCCTAAATTGTTTCTTCTCAGTTCAAAGCATACTATCAACAGCTTATAGGCAGCTCAAACTCATCTTGTCTGAGAACAAATTCAATGACTTCCTCCTAAATTATGGTCCTCTTCCTGAACTATAAGAAACCCTGGTGGCCTAGGAGTGGGTTATGTGTTGCATGGTCTTGGGTCCCCAATCTGCACTCCCCCTCATTCACAATGATTTGATTTTTTGTTCTTTGATGCCTGATCCCTTCAATACCTCATGATCATACAGGCTGGTGTGCTTCTTCCATGTGGTCTTTGTTGCTTCTGAGCTAGATGGC
>NW_022111365.1:2238002-2243036 GCF_000313985.2 Echinops telfairi | reverse complement strand
TTATCCTAATACAAAATAACTAGCTTTTTCTAATTCTAAATGCTAAGTCAGATAAATTTCTCATTATGGCTGCATAAATAGAGGAAATATAGTAATAAACGTGTGCTTTGTTTTTATTCTTTCTTAGATTATGATGTTATTCACAAAGCTATGAGAATATGTTAAGATATTCTTTTTTCTGGTTATAAATATGTATATATATTTATGATGCTTTATCTCCTTCTTTTATTAAAAGATAATTTTATTGGGGGCTCTGTCAGCTCTTACAACAATTCATACCTCAATTGTATCAAGTATATCTGTACATATGTTGCCGTCATTATTTTCTAAACATTTACCTTCTATTTAGTCCTTGGTATCAGCTCCTCTTTTTCCCCTTCCTCCACCCCTCCATCTCACACCTTCCTCCTACATAGAAGGAGAACACGATGGTGAAGCAAAGTTTGCCTTCCTAATGTGGACACTAGGGTGTACAAAAGACATTGCATAGACCGAAGAAAAAAATTAGTAAATGAATGATGTGTCCAAGTCTGTGGTTCAGATGAGAAGGTGTGGTATATATGACTTAGGTGTGGAGATCTCACAGTATCTCAGATGATTCTGCTTAAGAACACCCTTTTAAAACTCTACAAGCAGAGCTTCAGGGGATAGGCCATAGAATTGTGCTAAATACCCTCTGCTATAGGGAGGACGGGCATTCTGTGTATGAGCTTGGAAGGGGTGTACCAAGGTAATCTTCATTTATAGCCATGTCATTCTTCACGTACTATTTTTAAGGTCTGAGGGGAAAAGAGCTTTGTCACCACCACCATCACTTCCAAACCTTGCAGCAGAGACCTCTTCAGCACAACTTCTGCTCTCTAAGTCAAACAACCACAACTTTCTCACACAAAGCTTCCTGGCCTAACCAACACTCTGCTAACCACAGAGCCAACACCCTTAGTTCTCGTGTTGCAAGAAGACCATCATGAGGATGAGTGGGCAGATGGGAGGAGCAGGCATATGAAACCAATTTCAAAATTCAGACAAAGTGTACAGTTCTAAGTATAGAAAGGAACCCTGGTAGTGCAGTGGCTAAGCATGCACTCCACTGATAAATGGAAGGTTGGTGTTCAAACACACACAGTGGCTGGCTTTTTGGGAAGAAGTTCTGATTAACTTTTCTAGTAGAGATTCACCCTGAGAAACCTTATGACAGTGCTGCTCTGTCACACAGGGTCACCATGAGTCAAAATTGACAAAATGATGCCTAAAAACAGCAATGTGAATGCAAGTCCAAATTAGAAGGGAGGCAAAGGACTGAAAATGGACCAGTCATGGGTGATCTTTGCAAGAGCAAAACGTGAGAAGATTTTATATGGTTGATTTCTATATAAGTATCTATTGATATAGCTAATTTTTGTGAATACTAAAAATTGAATTTGTCTCTCTTCCTCCACATTCCCATAGCACTTCATTTACATATTTTATACTATTTATTACAGTATAAAATCTATTAGTTGTTAATATATGTCAGTTTCTCTAGAACATCTAGTAGGTCAATATATTCATCATATGTACTTCTTCTACAGTGTCTGGAATGGGAACTAACATATTTTCCTTGCTTAATTTATATTTGTTTCATTTTAATATTGAGGTAAATATATGGCAAACTTTGGTGGAACTTATTGTGAGGAGTCCATAAAGCAGCCTAATAAAATTTTATTATTTAAAGACATGATTTTTAAAAGTATGCTATAGTATGAATAAAATGTTATTCATGAAATGAGTTGGAATAGATTTGATGGCAGTGAGATAGTTAGATAGCTAGTTGGTCCATTTGTTTATTTTGTTTTTAACCAGCAAACTTTGACCGTTTTATTAAAAAGATCCATCATTTGCATATAATTTGATGAATATACTGTGAACAATAGATGAAATTCTTATGTCCTTCAGTTTAATTGATAACTTCCATGTGCATTTTCAACATTCTGGCATTTTGTTAAACAAAGGTTATGTGGAAATAAAGAAATGAAGGAACAAAGACAAAAATGAGATGACTACCCAGATCTCACCAACTAGGAAAACTGAGACCAGATCAGCCTTTTCTTACTTATAACCAAACCAAAGGCAGCCTTTCTCTTCCAAATTGGCAAAAATCTAAGTGCTCAGACATCATTAAGAAGAATGTTTAACCTGGGAGAAGACTTGGTACGCACAGACTGCTGGAATAACTGGTCCTTGAAGCATGAGGTGTTGAATAGCATCTTTTTCAAGACTGTTCCCTGGGAGACTAATATTTCAACATACTTGAGTGACTTCCTTACCATAAAATGTTTGGGTTTAAAACCTGAAGCTGGATAAGTAATTGGAGCTTCCAAGGAATGGGGAACTCAATGAATAAAAATTTCCCTAGAAATCCACCCCTTGTAGCCTACTGTCATTGAGCATTGATGCGAGTTGTACCAACCTACCAAAATAAATGTTAGGTTAGTGAGATATATATATATATATATATTAGGTTAGTGATATATATATAAAGTTTCCAAGTTTCTCACGAGGGAAAGATTGAAGAATTTAATATTTAATATTTAAGTGACAAAATTTTGTTTTCTTAAGATTAGAGATAATTACTTCCATCTTCAAAACACTCAAAACTCACTGCCATCAAGTTGATTCTGACACATAGCATCCTTAATAGAACAGAGTAGAACTTTCCAGTGGGTTTCCAAAACCGTAAATCTTTACAGAAGTAGAAAACTTCACACTTTTCCCACAGAGAAGAGGGTAGTTTTGAACTGCTAACCTTGAGGTTAACAGCCCACTATGTTACCAGGGCTCCTGAATTCCATCTAACTCCTACAAATACCCATACATTTGTTTAAGAGTGATTTAGTGAGTGCTTGATGATGTTCTTAGCAGAGCTTTTTTCCATTTTGAGGGGAGGTACCCCCATATATTTATTCAATTGCCTTTTGTTTGCACTTTCTTGTTTTTCTGATTCATTGACAGAAATCAAGTTAATACCAAGAAAACAAATATGGAAAGATGTAGATTTCAACAAGCAGTTTAGATTTCCACAGCAACTTGAAGAGGCCTTTATAAACATAAGCAACTCTGGGTCTTTAATAAATACCGTATTTTTTCACACATCACATGCAGATGTAAATAACTTGCACATACATATAATGTATGTGCACTGAATACTTCCCTGCAAACCACCCCGCGCAAGCCTCAGTAGGCATAGTCTTGAGAGCCCCAGTAATGAGAAAGATACTAATTTTTCTTTTTCTAAGTAGGAGCAATACTCAAATCTCAACATAGGGCTCTCTGGCATACCTGAATTGAGTTCAAGTTTGAAGTAGGCATTTACTCTCATCAACGTCAGAATCCAAATTTTGGATCGGACCTTTTAGTCAGTTTCATAAAGGAAAGAAATCAAAAGATGTGGCAAACCCATCCGCGGAATAAATATGCGTGTGTTCGGAGCAAGAGACACCCATTGAAAGAAAGAGAGAGAGAGAGCTCTGGGCCTGACCTACGTCATCAGGTCATGAGTTCGTTTACGCAGTCATCCAGAAGAGACGGAAGAGATACAACGGCTGTCATGACCATGATAAATGGGTCCAGCCCATCTCAGTCACCAGCTTCCCCACTTTTGGTGATGGTACCAAGGGCAAGCATGACTTTCCTCTACAGAAGAGTGGAGCCAATCTAGGTTTAGGTCTGCAATAATGGGAAGAGGCAAGGGGGAAAATCACAGCCTTTAACAAACACTGCATGGCTCATACTCTGAGGTCTGACTAGCAATGTTTCAAATCCACATGTCACATTCCTTCCCTTGTCTACCATTCCTTTTACAGCTAGTAGGCTGACAAATTACACGTCTACTTTTGAGCTCAAGGGAAATAATATTTCCTTATGTTTCGCTAATCTGTTCCTGATCCAGTCTTCCTTGATAAATAGATGCACGTATGAAAAATATATATTTATTTAAAAATAATGTTAATGCATGTCGATAATAACTGTAAAACAGTTCTAAAGTCAAATAATTCCAAAAGTCTTACAATGAAAGAATCTTCAGCGTCACTCTATCACATCCTCAGAGTTGGTGCTTTTTCTCTCATGAAGATAGCTACTCTCAACATTTCTAACTATCCCACGTGGCATTTATTTCAAATATCTAAATAATATGTTGACACTGCTGGCTTATTATTATTATTTAAATGTTGGCCTTGTGCATTGATCACCTGCCATGGGTAGGTAACTACTCATGTAACTATCTGTAACTATCACCATCACAAATTCACTTACTCCAAACTCTCTAATATTGTTATATCACAACTTTTTGTTATTCCAATGGCTATGGAAAAATTGTTTACTGTTATAATGCACCTTTATCATAAACCTTCTCTTAGTATTATTTGAGTTAGTCCTTTCATAAATTTTATATTTGTCTAGCTTTGTTTTAATGAACCAGTTCATATTTTAAACTATTCTAATCTCTTTACCACCAATTTACAAATATTATTTTCCAGAAAGTTAAACATGTTCACACACACAAAAGGGTAAGTAAAAAATATTACGATTATGGTTCTAGTTCATATATTCATGGATTGATTAAAAAATATATTACATATAATTCTGTATTCAATGAATGGCTGCAAACAAGTTTTCTCAGTAATATATACACCTCTCTTAGTGTCCTTAAGCTCCCGTAACAAAACACACACACACACAAATAAAATCCAATCAAAATGAGGACTTCCAAGAGAATAAGGCCAGATAAATTCAAGGTAGAAAGATCAATTCAGAAAATTATGTCTACTTATTTTCGGAATTCTAAAAGGGGCAATCTCAATAGATTTTCTTAAAGAGCAGAAGACAATCATATTGGGGCATATTATGAAGAAGTTCTAAGAAAATTGAAAACTGCACTAGGGAGAAAAAGGCCAGAAAAATTGCCCTGAGGAATTCGCTCCCCTGTGACAATGCACGGCTCATTCTTCTAGGGCCACACAGCTGCCTCCAAAGAATTTCATCGGGAAACCTTGT
>NW_022111365.1:2206206-2237902 GCF_000313985.2 Echinops telfairi | reverse complement strand
GGGGGCAAACCTTAATTTGGCATGGTTAATTCAAAAGTGCAGAATACTTTGGGGGAAAGTTGTTGTTGTTAGGTACCCTATGTAGGAAAATCTCCCGGTCCTTTTCCACCCTCACAATCGTTATGTTTCCACCCATTGGTGCAGACACTGGGTCAGTCCATTTGGTTGAAGGTCTTCTTTTGTTGAATGTCCTTCTTCAAGGACAATGCTTTCCTGATAACAGATTCAAAATAGATGAGACATGGGGACAGGTTAGAGAGATGGGAATGCTGCCTCCAGAAATATACACACTTACATAGAGGATATATCGAGAACCAATAGCTTCACATTTTGATATATTTTTTAAAAAAATGTTTCTATGATTTTGTAGCAATACCTCTTGGCTTACCTTCATATTTTAAAATTGAAAAAAAAAAGTCCAACAAGAGTCTTTTCCGCCTCCTAGTTCTTTCCTCTAGTTCCTTTTACTTTCCTCTTGTCCCACTATCATACTCAGCCTTCATTTAGGTTTCAGTAATTCCTCTTGGTTACATTGCCCTTGATAAAGCCCTACCAGGCCTCCTACACCTTCCTCACCATTGATTTTGGATCACTTGTTGTTCCCTTGTCCCTGGGTTTGTTAATACCCACTTCCTTTCCCCCATGTCCCCCTCTCCCATGTCCCCCTGGAACCATCAGTCCCGTTGTTTTCTCCTCCATCTTGTTTATCCCACCTATCTTATCTAGATAGACCTTCAGAGGTAATAATATTCACAAAAAACAAGACAGAGCAAAACAAAGCAACAAAAGAAAACAAAACCACAGTAACAATAGCAAAAAACAATGACTAAAAAGATGAAAAGCCTGCAAATAGTTCAAGGTCTGTTTGCTAAAAGTTGTATGAGCTCCCAATAAAAAGATTTGAAAAAACAAAACAAAACAGTCTTCTCTGTTGATTCTATTTCCAACCTTAATTGCAAAGTTATGCAAAGTTAGGAGTAGTGTAGAGATGAACATATGTTTGGGGTTAGATGTGGTGAAGAGAGGAAATACAATGTCACTAGGTATGCTCAAGGAAAAATACTCCTTTCTGGAGAAAATAATAAATAAATAGTCTTAAACACACCAGTCCTCACTTATAGAGGATTCCATTATCCAATATTTTGCATTATGTGAACAGTAAAAAATCCACTGTGTACCTATTTTGAGAAGAACATCGTGCTTGGCAAAGTTGTGGGGCTGCAAAAAAATTAAAAAAAAAGAAGGACCTCACTGAGACGGATTGACATGGTGGCTCCAACAATGGGCTCAGGCAGAAGAACGATTGTGAGAATGGCACAGGGCCACACGGTGTTTCACTCTGTTGTTCTTAGGGTCGTTATGAGTTGGAACTGGCTTGATGGCCCCTAACAAAAGCAACAACTATTTTGCACATTAATAATCTATAGGTGGTAGAAACAGGAAGAAGTAATGCTGTTTGTGATGGCTAACGTTATGAGTCAATGTGGCTGAGCCATTAGTCTCAGTGGCTTGGCAATTATGTAATTCTATAGTTTGGCAGTTATGCAGTGAGACAGACATCTCCATTTTATTATCTGATGTAGTTATCTTCCATTTCCTCACAATGCTAATTTTCTTTTACTGATCATTGTCTTTGGAATCTAATCATACTAACAAGTAAGGATTGTGTGTAGATAAAGTTAACTAAACAAGGTTCAACAGTATTCTTTTCTTTTTTTTTAAACAATCATTTTATTAGGGGCTCATCACAATCTGTACATACATCATGTGTCCAGCACTTTAGTACATATGTTGACTTCATCATTCTTACGACACCCACTTTCCACTTGAGTCCCTGGTGTCAGCTCATTTCCCCCCTTCCTCCCCGCTCGCCCCGGCCCCGAACCCCCGATAATTTATAATTTATTATTATTTTATCATATCTTACCCCACCCCACGTCTCCCTCACCCACTTCTCCACTGTCCATCCCCCAGGGAGGAGGCCACATGTAGACCTTGTCCTCTGCTGTTCCCCCTTTCTCCCTCACCTACCCTCCACCTCCCCGCCATTGCCACTCTCTCCACTGGTCCTGGGAGGTTCATCTGTCCTGGGTTCACTGTATTTCCAGTTCCTATCTGTGCCAGTGCACCTCCTCCAGTCCAACCGGTTATGTAAGGTAGAATTGAGATCACGGTAGTGGGGTGGAGGAAGCATTTAAGAATCAGAAGAAAATTGCATATTTCATCATTACTACACTGCACTACGATTTGCTCCTCACCATTCTTTTCATGGTGTTTAATGGTAGGTCTTTTCAGAGACATTCAAATGTTAATTTGAGAATACAGAGGGGATTCACTATAAAAATTTAGAAACATTTGATGATAATTTTGATTAAAAGATCTGACTTTGAAATTATTAACTTCTAAAAAAAGCGATCAAATTTGGGAAACTTACATTTATATTTAACTTCTAAGTAGTTTACTCCCATGCCTAACAATATAGATGTCCATTTATATTTTAAGATCCCAAACACCTCCCAGTTCCCAAAGATCTATTCATACAGAATGAATTAATCAATTAATTTAAAGGGGGAAGTTTAAGAGAAAGGACAATAATACAAGTTTCATTAGTTCAAGTCCATCAAGAAGCAAATGACAAGATGGGATTAGACATGTGCAATATTTCTTTATGGGGCAGGAGATGGGGAGCAAGGAAAGGGAATAAAGAATGATTGGTTATAAGAGGTCTTGAACTATAGCATGATTTAAAGAAAGTGAGATCATGAAATTTTTTAAAAATTATTTTTATTAAAATTAAAATCCTGGCAAAAAACCAACATTTCTCGTTAGCGGGCTCCGCATCTCATTAACTGATTCAGTCTGAGCACCCAACATGGTAAGTGATTGGCTTCAAGCAGCAGGTGGGAAAGATGACCTTGGATCAAACAGAGTAATGGATCCTCAAGACCCACAAATGGAGCCAAAAAATAAGAATGGCATGTTTTCATGGCCCCCCCACTCAAGCAAAAAACTAGCCAAAATAGTATAAGACACAAGTGTTAAAATGTATTAATTTGGTGAGGATTGTTGTTATCCAAACATAAACTTGCCTTAGTTATTATGGTAATCACTATTAATAATGTTCCTCATGGCCTACTAACCAAAAGGCTAGCAATTCCAAATCACCAGCCACTCTACGGGAGAAAGGCCAGGCTTTCTATGTTCATAAGGATGTGCTGTCTCAGAAACTCATAGGGACAGTTCTACCTTATCTGGTAGGATTGCTGTCAGTCAGAATTGACTCGATGGCGATTTTTGTTTTGTTTTTCAGTTCGTGTGTCTCACATCCACAGATGTGAGAAGGCAATTTGAAAACCCTCTATAAATTGTTGTAGCTATCCTACAGTCTATTCTAAAGAATAAATGAGTATTAATGTTTACCTGGGACCGGAGAGGACGAGAAGTGGAGTCACTACTTAAGGGACACTGAGCTTCTCTCAGGGGGAGGGGACATATTTGGAAATGTACAGTGGTGATAGATGCACACTATGTGAATGTATGCTATTGAATTGAACATGTGAAAAGTATTAAAATAGCAAACATCTTATTGTAAAAAAAAACAAAGAACAACCAGAATTTGTGTGAAAAGCCTAGGTAAGTCCTATGGAAACTGGAAGCCCCATGGCACAGTGGATTATGTGTTGGTCTCCTAACCACAAAGGGAGTAGCTCAAAGCCACCAGTCACACTGTCGTAGAAAGATGTTATTTTCTCCTCCCATCGCAATCGCTGTCTCAGAAACACTCAGGGGAAGTTCTACAAGGGTTAACCCTTCACTAATTTTGTAATGATTGTTGCTCTGTTGCTATGAGTCAGACTCAACTTGATGGCAGTGAATTTTGTCTTATGTTGTTTATTTTGCGAAACTATGAAAACCACACTATTAGTAAGGACAAAACCTGAGGCAACATTCTCATTGAAGGTAAATTCTAACCAAACTGGAGGCTCTTCCTTTATGGAAAGCATAGCTGTCTTCTAGAGCAGAATTTTAAAGAAAGTCTGGTTAATATAATTTCTACTAGAAATCCTTTGCTTCAAACATTAAATAAATATTTTAGTCTAGGAGGAAACTTACCATGTACTCAAAACTAAATTGCAGTTTTCTATGGTTTTGATTTTGTTTTGGCTTGTTTTCCTGTTTTGTATGCCTGAGTGCTGTGGCAACAAGAATTGAAGCCTATTGAAGACTTGCACTATCCATTTTATTCCATATACAGCGTCTCATTCTTGCCCTGCTGCAGCTATAGTATTGTCATTGTTTCTGTTTTGAAAGGTAATAATATTAGCTAATGTTTACCGATGACCTGCTATTTACCGGGATGTGCTGGAGGGATAAATATAGTGACATTAACTAAAATAACAATATTCTTAGGAAGTAAGTAAATAAAGGAAATCAAGCCATAAAAATGTAAGTTTCTCCATCTCAGCAGTATATAATAGATGAGATTGGTCATCACAAAGTTCAAAAATGGAAATAACAGGACAAGCACACAAAAATTTGGATTTAACATGGAACCTTAGAAGTCCTCAACTACATCTGGAATAATACTATCTTTAAGAAAAATCCTAACAATAAATCTGAAGCATATATAGAAAAATGTTAAAATTTGATTAGTTATAAAATTATCTTATTCCATATGTTATTATGCTTAAAATATGTCCTATTGTTTTTCATGGCAAAATATTTTTTTTAATTTAAAGCCATGACTAGCACAGAAAAAATTGTAAAACACATTTGAATTCTGGTCTTGATGTAATAAATGTATTTGTAAATAGGTGGTGTAAATTTCTTTGTCAACACTTAGTTACTTCATCTATGAAATTGTTCTTTTCTTTCTCTACTTGCTTAATTGTACAGCTAGTAAAAAAGTTCATTTAAAAAATACATAGTTTAATACTAGTACATAGTAAAGTCTCATAAAATGCTACTTTCGTGTGAAAAATAATGCAGACAACATTTTTGTATTTCTAATAATCCCTGCATAACAAGAAGAGTGGTGGGGATCATAGATTTCTACTGAATTGAATGAGAATGTTTTATTAGTGAAAATTACTTAACAATAAATTATGCTAGACAATGTGAGTGTAGAAGTAGACAAGTTGAATATATGATTGGACTGGAGACTGAATGAAAATAGCGCCCATTGTGGGCGTGCATCGCCCATGTCAGTTGGTTGCACTGCAGTTGTTTATGTGCAGCTGTGAGGCTGGATGTTATACCAGCAGTATTTCAAGTACCAGCAGATTCACCCCTGCTGGACACGTTTTAACATAACTCCTACATTAAGACAGATTAGGAAAGAGGAACTGGAACTCTATTTCTGAAAAAAAAAAACGGGGAGGCTATGAATAGCATTTGCTTATGAATTGCAAAAAAAAATGTCTGCTATAGTGTCAGATGAGCCCCTTGGATTGAAGGCATTCAGAATACAATGGAAGAAAAGCTGTCTTCTTGCTGTGAAGTTGACCTAAATGGTGGGAATGGAATAGAACCTGTGGAATCTGCTTTCCCTCATGCAGCATGACTCCGTCTGAGAAGGATGAGGCTGCAAGCATCCATTAAAATCAGACCCTGGATGTGTGACTCTAGAGAGATCGGATGGCATTAAAAAGACAGGGGCATGGATAAAGATGGACATACTAGGTATTCATGAGTTAAACATGAACTAGAACCCCCCCTTTTGAATTGGACAAAGAGGTGATCTACTGTGCCGTGAATGGCATGCTGAAGAAGAGTGCATTGATGGAAAAGACAGGCCAAAGCAGAAGTATCAAATAACAGGCTTTCGTGGGGAGTGCAGCCTGCGAGGCTACTCTAGGATGGGAAGAGTAACCCCAATACAAAGGAGGCACAGATGAATATAGCCTCTGGGTGGAGACTTGTGGCTGGGGCTGGGAGGACATCATGTATCCTTGACTGGCAACTTTGAATGAAGGGGTGGCATGGCCTTTGATGCACACGGGAGACTTTGGGTACTTGCGGGAAGATGGAGAGCGTCTATGAGCCAGAAGCCTGGGAGGGAAACTCTTGGAATGGCCTGACAGTTTTACACTGAGCTGGACCCATTATTCCTGCCTTTTGATAATAGGGAATAGGGCCAAAGGTTTCCTCTTTGGCCCTAATCCCTATTGATGGACAGGGGCTGCGAAAAGCTTATAACAGTGCTGTCTAGGAACGGTCCAGTGAGTGCTTTAGGGCTTGGACCCTAGCCACATACACCTCCGGGGAGGTTCCTGCAAAAAGTTTCAAAAATAGTGGAACAGACAAGGCCTGAAGCACAGAATTACACATATTAAACGGAGAAGTCCCAGGAGTGACAGGAGCCATGGGGCCCAAACAAAATTTCCAAGGGTCAAAGATGCTTTCCCATGTGTGTCCCATGTCTTTTAATTCCTTATTTGGTGTTGGAGTAATTCCTTTAGTTGTGTTACCTTTTGTATAACTATGCCTGATTGATTAACAAAGTAACAAAATTCCTCTGCTAGAAAAACACAGGTTTCCCTTTTTTCTGTAGTGCTTCATATCCAGGTATCACCTATTTTGTAGTGATACACTCGCTAAGGAATTAATTTGGGTTTGTATCATTAAAAGAGTATCCTCCATTTTCCTCCATATCAACACTCGATCTCTTGAGAGTTTGTAGTAAAAGTGAATGGCCGTTCCAATTCCTCCCACTCCAGTTCCCAAAGCGGCTGCTATGCTGGTTCCAATGAGGATGGGAGCTGCAACTACTCTTTTGCAATGTCTATAGGTCTGGTATGGGGTTATCCAAGTCTCGTTCATATGGGAAAGTTATATCTTGAGTAAGAAAACTTGGGATGCATAATCCTGTCCAGTCAGCCTGTAGACATATGTAGACAAATATGTCACATAGGGAAAATATTCCAGGTGAGGCACATTGAGTCTCAGTATTTGACCAAAGGATGGTTTGACTATAATAGTCAGTAGAGATATTGCATATGGGTTGTAACCCTTTAGGGGCCAGAAGGCAGACAGTCTCCTGATTGGGAAAGAGAAATACATCTGTGACCACTGATCTGATGGTAGGGGATGCCTTAATTCCTTAATTGTCTTGGTTGTGTTGGGCATTATCCATGAAGATGGAAATGGAGATGCTAGATATTTTCTGTATCGGAGAGAGAGAGACATAACAACACTATGTGGCGAGCTTTGTTTAGCTAAGAAGTTGTAGGGTGGTGCTAGGGAGCGATGAAATTGATATCTGGGAGTCAGCTTGTGCTGTTTTCTTTAGTCTGGCTAGGTCTATTGGTTGGTATGGGGTTTTAGCTAGCTCCTTGAGTCTTTTGGCCAGTCTGGGTTGTTTGTTCAATGGCTCCGTTGTACACTGGACCTGCCCCTAAGTCTTTTAGGTTCCATATATGGTCCCATGTATATATTTGGCCCCATATTGGAGGTTCATAAAACCAAGAGATGTATTGACCAAGCGTTGCAAGATATCTAGTTGGTTTCATAGGCCTGCCCAAGATTCCTACCGTCTTCCCAGCACCTATAGGATTACACAGATTTTATGCATTCTTCAGGAAAGATTTGATGGTATATAAAGAATGGCATTACCCAAGTCATCCAGAAGGCCTATAACAATTACAGGGGCAGAAGGATATCTGTTGTTCATCTACTAAACATGAGAGAGCACCTAAAAATAAAATAATAGCCCCGTACATGGGAATAAGTAGACATTTTTGGCTTCGGCTCCAATATTTTGGAAAAACAGCTCCGACCAATGCCAAACAGGAACTCAGCAATAAGACCCCCAATGAGACAGACAATGCTAAAGGGGTCTCATGAGATTAGATTAGAAGAGTAGCCCATAAGATAGCTAACACAGCGAGATCTCTAATGGTAGAAGAGATGGTGGGGCTAGGCAGCAGACTACAGGAATAGAAAAATAATTCAATTTTCTCAGAGGAAAATATAAATATGTGCTGTAACCAAATGTCTTTAATCCTCAGCAAGATGGCTTCAGGGTGTTGTTGGGAGGATATAACCAGGTGATAACCTCAAAAGTGCACTCAAGGAAGGTCAGAAATTTGACTCTGCAGAGGTGTGGGCATCTGGCTCCTCAGGAATCTAATAGAACCTATGAGATCATTTCAGCTTTGTTGGTCCTAATACCTGGGTGGAGTAGGAATCGGTGAATGGATTAATTTCCCTATTATATAGATTAGAGAAGGAGGATAAAGGTTTGGGACGGAAAGGATTGATCATTGAAAGATAATACCAGGAACGTTTGCTTGAAAGCTATACTGCTGTGGGGTAGTTAGAAGAAATGTATATGGCCCTTCCCATTTAGGCATTAGGGGACCGTTTGTTTTGATTTTAGTAATACCTGTTGTCCAGGAGAAACTGAAAAATGTATCTCTCTGGTCAGATAAGGTTGAAGTAGGTGTATGTTTGCTTGTGTCCTGAAGAATATTCCATGATCTTGGATCAGAAGACTCAATAGAGTAAAGATGTCAGCTCTGCCCAAGGCAGTATATAAGTTTAATGCTCTCCTGATACAAATACCAACTTCTTTCTTCAAAGAATAGGAAAAACTGATTACCAACTTCATATGAAGAGGGAAGAAACCCAGAATTAGTAGAGAATGCCCCAAGAAGGACAACATCAGAGAGCTTGCTTTACCTGACTTTAGTACCTAGTATACAGACACAGTGGTCAAAACAGTGTGGTACTGGTTCAGTGACTCAGACCGATGGAAAGGAACTGAAAACTCAGAAATAAAATCATCAGCATTAAGACAAATGATCTTTGATAAGGGCACACAAAAAACATCAAATGGGAAGCAGAAGCCCTCTTCAACAAGTGGTGCTGGAAAATATGAATATCTACATGCAGAAAAGACCCTTATTGTACACCATGCACAAGAATAAACTCAAGGTGGATCTCAGACTTTGAGGTAAAACCCCGGAGTATTAGGGCCATTGATGTGGGAATTGGGACAAGCCTGAGAACTTTGGTGCAGGGAATACAAAGGCTGTCAGAAATAGGTAAGAACACTAACACAGAGGAGGCACAAATTGACAAGTGGGATATGCTGAAGATAAAACACCTGTGTACATTGAAAGAATTTTCCAAGAGAGTAATAAGAGAGCCCACAAACTGGGAAAACATCTTTAGCAATGACACATCAGACAAAGGCCTTATTAATAAAATCTACAACACTCTGCTAGCCTACAATAAGAAAAAAACTAACAGTCCACTGAGTAGATGGGCAAAAGATCTGAATATAAGATTCACAAGGGCGGAAATCCAAATAGCCAATAAACATGAGAAAATGTTCCCAATCCTTAGCCATAAGAGAATTGCAAATTAAGACAACTATGAGATACCACCTAACACCCTCAAAGATAGCCCAATTCAAAAATCAGAAAGTAACAAGTATTAGAAGGGCTGTGGCAAAATAGGAATTCTCATCCACTGCTCATGGACCTGTAGGTATGTGCAACCATTATGGAAATTGATTTAGCGATACCTAAAAGAGATGGAAATCGAGCTACCATATGACCCAGCAATCCCCTCCTGGCCATATACCCATAAGAGGCAAGAAACAGACCATGGCCACACATCCGTGCTCCAATGTTCATCGTGGGGCAGTTTACAATCGCAAGGGGTTGGAAACCACCTGAATTTCCATCAATGGATGAATGGATTCTGGTACATATGTACAACGGAGTACTATGCATCCCTTACTATATGCGTACATTCCTAGAGCAAGGTCCGGGCACTATGGCAGAGGTCAGACCCAACCTGGGATACATATGGCAGCCAAATAAGAAGGAGGTGAAAAGAAGGGAGGGAAAGGAATATGGGTAGTGGAGGAACAGTACACTAACCCACCCAAGGGGAGGGCATTGTTTAGATTTTTGCAGGAAAGGGAGAGAGGGACCAGAACTCAACCTAGTGCGCCAAGACTTGAACACAACATACTGGCATGAAGCAGCAAACCAATAGAGAGGTCTGTGGGGCCAGCCCCAATCCCAGCTACATGGACGCCCTCCACAGAAGAATGAATGACAGAGGACAACACTGAAGCTACAGCTACAGGGAGAGATGTGTGTCTTCTCAGAGCACATGGAAGCAAACTAAGAGGGTAGGAGAGAGAAAGAGAGAGTGGAATGCAATTTGGCCCACCAAGCCCCGTGGACGATATTCTTGCTCAGAGCAGCCAATGCACAGAGAGGACCATAGGGCCAACCCCACCAGGAGACATGGCATCCCCTCCCTGACTCACAGTGCTACAGGCTACAACGCTGGAGACACAGTGTGAGGATTGTGCCCAATCTCACCCCACCACACCAGGGTGAAACCTGAAGGTTGTGCAACGGAGCAGCGAGGGAAGCAAAGCAATGAAGTCCCATAGGAATCCCCAAAGTAGACTTTGGGGTCAGGGCAGGGCACCTAATCAGACTAAACCGAAAAACACTCATAAAGATCTAAAGACAGACCTGGAAATATTTATAGGTTGTTCTTTTTTGTTGTTTGTTTTTCTTTTTTGTTCATTCATGTCTATCTAGATAAGATACAGCAGGATAAATAATCCCGAGAAAACAATGGGACCAACAGTTCTGGGGGGACATGGGAGAGGGGGAGGTAGGGAAAAGAAACGGGGGAGACGATAAACCCAGGCACAAGAGAACAACAAGTGATCTAAAATTGATGGCTAGGAGAGGGTAGGATGCTTGGTGGGGCTTGATCAAGTGCAATGTAGCCAAGAAGAATTAATGAAACCTAAATGAAGGTCAAAAATGAGCGTGGGACAAGAGGAAAGTAAAGGAAATAGAGGAAAGAACTAGTAGGCAAAGGACTTTTATAGAGGTATAAATACAGGCATGTACATATGTAAATATATTTATATATAACAATAAGGAAGTAGATCTATGTACATATATTGTATGTTAAATAATAAGGTAGCAGGCAGACACTGGGCCCCTACTCAAGTACTACCTCAACACAAGAACACTTTGTTCTAATAACCCGGCATTCTGTGATGCTCACCTTCCCATCATGATCACTGAAGATAAAGTGGGTACATAAGCAAATGTGGTGAAGAAAGCTGACGGTGCCTGCTTATCAAAATATATAATATCTGGGGTCTTAAAGGCCTAACGATAAAGAAGAGGCCATCTAGCTGGGAAGCAACAAAGCCCACATGGAAGAAGCACAGCAGCCTGTGTGGTCATGAGGTGTTGATGGATCAAGTATAAGACATCAGAAGACCCAGAACAAACAATCATATCAATGCAAACAAGGAAGGGGGTGGCAGTAGTGGAGGGCCAAAGCCTATCTATACACGATTGGCCATCACCTCACAGAAGGGTCACAAGGAAGGGATGAGCCAGCCAGGGTTCAGCATAGCACCTACAAAACATACAACTTTCCTCTAGTTCTTTAATGTTACCTCCCCTCCAATATCGTGACCCCAGTTCGACCTTACAAATCCGACTAGACCAGAGGATGTACACTGGTCACAGGGAATCCAGGACAGATAAACCCCTCTGGAACACTAATGAGAGTAGCAATATCATGAGGGTAGGGGGAAGGTGGGGGGAGAAAGGGAGAACCAATCATAATGAGCGATGTATAACTGTGCCCCTTCCACCCCAAGGGGTATGAAAAACAGAAACGTGGGTGAAGGGAGACAGTGATCAGGGCAAGATATGAAAATAATAATAAGTAACAAATCATTAAGTGTTAATGAGGGAGGGACTGAAGGAGGAAGGGAGGAAAAATATGAGGAACTGATATCAAGGGCTCAAGTAGAATGAAAATGTTTTGAAAATGATGACAGCAACATATGTACGAATGTACTTGACACATGGATGTACGGATTGCTACAAGAGCTGTAAGAGCCCCCAATAAAATGATTTTAAAAAAAAAAAAGGAAGGGGCTGTCATACAATAACTTGAAGGTTCTGAGAGGGAGAGATTGGTGAGATGCGGCTCTAAGGCAGTGGTTCTCAACCTTCCCAATGCCACCACCCTTTCATATGGTTCCTCATGCTGTGGTGACCCCCAACCATAAAATTATTTTCATTGCTACTTCATAACTGTAATGTTGCTACTGTTATGAATCGGGCAACCCCTGTGAAAGGGTCGTTCGATTCTCAAAGGGGTCCCAACCCACAGGTTGAGAACTGCTGCTTTACAGTCTTGAACAAGTCTTTAGCTGCATGGGGCTTCCTGACTGGCGGAATGGGTGTGTCATAGGAAGAGTGGGAAGACCTTAACAGGCCAACCTTGTGTTTTGAGAATATGGATTTAAGGCCCTTTTGATGTTGGAGAGCTATAGGGTATTGAGGAACATTAGGAAATTTCTAGGGGGTTGTTAATCTGATGTAGACAGGTTGGTGGTGTAAAGCATCGGAGGGCTGAGTGACATCCCAAACTCATGGGCTAACTAGACCAGGTTGTAACAGAAGGGAATGAGTGGGGGGTGTCAGGACACTAGAGTTATTTTGGTGTGTGGGATGGAGGCAGGAGGAGTTTCTTGTGTGGCTTGCAAGATAAGCAACAAGTTTGGAGCCTCGGAACACCCAGGGAAATAAAAAGTTACTACTGTCTTGAATTTAGTAAGAATATTTCTGCCCAGTAGGGGGACAGACATTTTGGGAAGACTAAAATGTAGTGTGAGAATTGTACATTACAAAGGTTACAGAAGAGTGGCTGTGTAATGAGGGGTTCTGAGATTATACCTGAGATTCCTACAGTAGTGGTGGGTGCTAAAATCTGTCCTGAATGTTCAGGTAGTGCTGAATAAGTGGTCCCAATGTCTGAAAGTAAAGAAATAGGATTATCTGAGACAATGACCGATATCCTGGGCTCTTGGCTCATGATGGGTGATCTCCGTAGGGGCCGTCAACCCTCATCACTGTTCATCCGCTATGCCCAAGCCTAGAAGCCCTGACAAGGTATCTAATTGCTCTGGAGGTTCTATGGAAGAGACTATTCTTCCCACCCTCTGTCAGAAAGGGCAACTCCCCAGTGCCCTCCTAGTTTCCAGTGTGGGCAAAGCTTCATCAGGGTATGAGGACTGGGGCATTCGTGTACCCAATGTCCCATCTGGGAAAAATTAAAGCAGGGTCCTGGTGGCTTACCAATTCATGGCCCAGTGTTGATTGTCTAAATCTATCCATTTTGCCATGAAGGGCATTAGCCAGCATCTGATATTTAGCTTTGTCCCTTTGTAGTTTATCTAATTTTACCTGTTCCTCTCTATTATTGAAAATCTTAAAAGTCGCATTGAGAAGGTCTCAGTGTGGAGTTTTAGGACTATCCTCCAGCTTTTGAAGAAGTCTCTCAATGTCATGTGGTGACTGTGAGATAAAGTCTGAATGAAGTGAAGTGGTTCCAGCTGGCATTGAGGGATCAACCCTGGTGTTGTTCGTTGAGACTGAAGAAAATTAATCCAAGTCCACGAGTTCCAAAATGCAACCTTGAGAATATGCCAACTGAATTCAGAGACCATCTTAGCATACATTTGTCACACTAAGCCTGAAGATGAGATGAGTTGTTTTATGATATCGGGGTGACAGGAAGGGGGGGGGAGCAACCACATGAAGAAAGCAAAATTTCATTTTAAAAAGAAAGCAAAGAAGAAAAGACCAAGGTGGATATCAGAAGAGATCTTGACATTTGTTTTGAATGTAGAGTAGCTAACGTGAACAGAAAGAATCTTAGTGGTGGTGTGGTTACAAGTTGGGCTGTGATCCCCAAGGTCCACATTTCAAAACCAGCAGCTTCTCTGCGGGAGAAAGGGCTTTCTACTTCCATAAAGAGCCACAGGCTGGGAAACCCACCGAGGCTGCTCTCCCCTGTCCTGTAGGGCCGCTACGGGTCCGCATTGACTTGTTGGCCATGAGTTTGAGTTTTCTGAGTGAGAGTGAAGCGAAGAAATAATGGGAAGATGGGTTATTCCACAGGGAAGCTCAAAGACAAAGTAAAGAATTACATTGAAATGTGTAAAACTCTGGAATTAGAAAACCGACAGAAGAGAACATACTAGACATTTGTCAAGCTAGAAGAACTGATCAAAACAATGAAGCCTCGAGCTGCAATATTGAAGAATCTAGGTACAAAATATGACAGATGCAGAAAGCCTCCAAAGAGGAAAGAAGAGCCATGCAGGCACTGTGCATAAAACTACGCATGTTCAAAGATCTTGAGAAGTGCCATTTAGTAAAACAACCAACGCTACTGAAGGAATAAGTCCAAACTACACCGAATGAACCCTGTAGTGGTAGTTACAGAATCGTTTGTCAATGTGAGGATTAAGAGGGTAGGGGTGGAGTCTAACCTGTCAATCAGATCAAAGCCAATGAGACCTCTGTGTGGGTATGGCCTTCTCCTGAGAATTCTGAGAAATCCTGTATTTCCTCCTTGGAGGCAGGAGACACCTCTCTCTCTCTGCTCACTCCCACATTGTACTACATTGATAGACTCCAGGCCCTGGGAACTGGAAAAGCCACATGGAGACCCCTGCCAGTGCTGAGATGCTTACAATGCCACTGGATCCAAAGACCTTCTACCCACTGGCCTGTGACCACCCTGAATTTGGCGCCATTGCATGTGTTTCATGAGTCTGAAGAGGACTTTATAGATTGGTATCGGATATATGGGCTAATATCAGACTTATGGGCTTGAACTGGACTGGGTTGGGTTGTTTTCTTAATGTACAATTACTCTTTATATAAAACTTTCTCTTATACACATACATGTTTCTATGGATTTGTTTCTCTAGTTTACCCGGACTGACACACTGGTGGTATAGTGGTTATGTACCAGGATGCTAACTGCCAGGTCAGCAGTTCGAAACTACAAGTCCATCCATAGGAGAAAGTCAAAACTTTCTACTCCTATGAAGAGTTAGTCTCAGAAACCCAGGTTCTACCATGCCCTAGGGTTGTACTGACTCAGAATGGACTCAATGACAGTGAGTTTGTTTGTTTTTATTTTGTTTTACACTGAAGGCATTGTCAGAAATTAGGGCCCAAGAATTAGTGGGAAATCAATTAAGATGTTTTAATGGGTGAATGTAAAACTGGTAGTATTCACTCATTATTTTCACAAAAAATATAGGAAAAAGCTACCTGACCAGTCAACAAGAGGTAATCCATATTTCTGCCCATTCCAAAGAAAAGTGATCCAACATAATATAGAAATTAAAAAGTAATATCACTAATCTCACAATCAAGTAAAAAATTGCTGAAGATAATCCAAAAAGGTTGTAGCAGTATATTGACAAAGAACTGACAGGTTCAAATCGTATTAAGAAGAGGACTATATTCATCTGTGTTTTACTAACTATGCAAAGGCATTCAACTGTGTGGATCATAACAAATTATGGATTAAGATTGTGAAGAATGGAAATTCCATAACACTCAATCGTCCTCACACAGAACCTGTACATAGACTCAGAGGGAGTCACTTGAAAAGAGCAAGGAGGTATCACTTGGTTTCAAATTGACAAAAAGGTGTGTGTCCTGGTCTTATACTTTCATCATACTTATTCAGCCAGTGTGCCAAACAAATATTCCAGAAACTGAACTATATGAAGAAGAATGTGGCAACAGAATTTGAGGAAGACTCTGAGTCACGTGAACTATGCAGACCACACAACCTTCAACTGAAAGTGAGGAGGGCTTGAGAAACTTGCTAACGAACATCAAAGCCATCAGCCTTCAGTATGATTATGACTCAAGGGAAAGAACAAACTTCACCACTGACCAATAAACAACATCATGATAAGCGAGAAAAAATTGAAGTTGGGTAAGATTTCACGTTAGCTGGTCTGTAATCAGCCATGGAAGTAGCAGTCAAGAACTGAAATGACATTTCATTGGGCAAATCTACGGCACCAGAGTTCTTTAAAGTGTTCAGGAGCAAAGATATCACTTTAAAGACTAAGGTGTAACTGATTCAAGCCATTCTATTTTCTATCACCTCATATGCACGTGAAAGCTGGATAATGAATAAGGGAAGCTGAAGAAAAGTTGCTGCCTTAGAAGCATGGTATTGGTGAATAATATTAAAAGTACTGTGGAATACCATGAGAGCAAACAAATCTGTCTGGAAGAAGTACAGCCAGAATACTCCTTAAAAGCAAGGATGGTAAAAAAAAAGAAAAAGAAAACAAGGATGGTGAGGTTTTTCACATTTTGGAGACATGGTGTTGAGAAGGACCTGTCCCTGAAAAACAACATGCTTGGTAAAGCACATCAGTGAAAAAGAGGAACTCCCTCAAAAAGATGGATTGACAGCAAACCCACTGGTCTCGAGTCGCTTCTGACTCATTGAGACCCTATGGAGCAGAGCAGCACTGCTCCCTGGGATTTCCCAAGCTGTGAATCTTTGTAGGAGCAGAAACCAATTCTTCCTCTCATGCATTGGTTAACAGATTTGAACTGCTGTTCTTGTGATCAGCAGCCCAATGCATAACAAGCAGGGCTCGTTTAGATTGGCACAGCGGCTGAAATAATAGGCTCAAGCATTTCAATGGTTGTGAAGAGGGTGCAGGAGCAGGAGTGCTTTTTTCCATTCTGCGGGACAAAGGGTTTCTATGAGCGAAAACTGACTCAGCAGTGCTTCACCACAAATAGCACTTGGTCTCACAGCGGTCAAGGCAGCAGGAGGCAAATTTCTGCAAAAGCATGAGGAGATTTAGACTATGATAAGGGAAATGAGAAATGCTCGGTTTTATGCCCAGAACTCTCTGAAAATAAGGACCATTGAGAAAGAAATTGCAGAAAAGGAAGCTGTCAAAGGAAAGGCCAAAGCCATTAACTTTGAAGAAGTATGTAGTATTTTCAAGTATTCAATCATTTAATTAAGTTCTGAGTAGAAAAAAGAATAAGCAAAGGAATTTAATGAGAAATTGTATAAACACAATCAAAGACCCAAACAGAAGAGCTTTGTCAAGATAGGCTCAATGTTTCTATTGATGCAGAGGCCAAGCAAGAACACACCTTCCAGTTCCAGTCTTCGCAGAGGGAGCAACAAGTTGACGTGGTGTTGTGATGGGTTTTGAGGGACAAACATCTGGAAGAAATGGCAGTGTTTATACAAAACTATATTAAGAAAGAGGGGAAACATCAGGGTAAAAGTATTGGGACAGACTATTAATCAAAACAGGAAAAATAAAATAAATGAGCAAGAGGTATGATTGTTTCAAATGTAGACCTCAAAGTGGACTTCCTGACAAAGAGGTCTCCAGGGATGGTCAAAGTTTCATGACGGAATTTGTTCTGTTAGAAACGTGATAGGCATGCCCATGAGTCATCCCCGGAGTCGCAGGAGCTCCATGCACGATGGGACGGCATTGCTGTAACCTGTAAGATTTCCATTGGCAGATTTTCAGAAGTACATTGTCAGGATTGACTTGCTAATCAATCTTAGTGCAAAAGCACCACTGAAAGGTGTTCAGCATCACAGCTGCATGCAAGCCTCCGGTGAGGTGTGGGTGGTGGTTGTGTTAATGTTCACTGGCTGGGAATAGAATCTAGACATCTTACCACAGGACAACCAGGCCTCAGACTGAGATTCATCCCTGGCTATTAACGACAAATGAAATAAGGCTGAAAACAAGCCCTATAATGGGAGAAAAGAACGTTTAGTAGAACTATTTGAGGGAAGCAGAAAGGTGGTACTATGGACTGAACACCAATACACTTTGTAAATTCCAATGATAAGATAGGTGGTGAGGTCCAAGCAGGCACTGGCCATGACAGCGGCAATAGTGCTGGCAGGTAGAGGGGAAGGTGGCAGCCATGATGGGTTGCTGTGGCTTTGGGCCTGGGTTGTCCGTAATGCAGACATCTCCCCACCCCCCACCCCCCACCCCACCGCCCTGGCTCTGAGTATCCCTGGAGGTGGTGAGAGGCAGCCGGTTGTGGTTGGTGGGGTCTAGAATCTGGGGACTGGAGCAAAATCGTTTGGAATCGGCCCTGTGATTCCAGCCAGGGGTTTGTTGGTATCTACGCCTGCTGTCGCCATGCACATTGCAGGTGCTTCAGATCATCAGACAGTATCCCTACCTTCAGGAAGCTCAAAGCATGAAGAGAAAACGATGGATTGTCCAGTGAGCTCAGAGCCTTGGGAGACCACTGGTGAGGGCACCGCACACCAGATGCCTATGAATAAGTAGCGTGCTCTATGAAGGCCTGCCAGTCTTCGAAGCTGGGTCCTTTCAATCTGATGCCACTACCCAATCAGAAGCCAGGCCCTGACCAACCCTTTCCTCCATGACAGCCAGAGTGGAATCTTCCATTCCAAGGGCAGACTCTGAGCAGAAGTTGGTGTACCCCTGGGGCAGGTGTTTTGGAATGCCATGTTAAAGTGTAGAAGTAGAAAAACGAGGATACTAGTCTGAAACACACAGGGGGACCCTCTAAAACACCAGAATTTTGCGCTGGACAGAGCATAACTTGCTTAAGCATTTTTCTTACTGGACAAGCACCTCGCAACTCACTCTGAGTTAGTGCACCCAGTGGCCTGGCCTGGGAAGATTCTGTCCAGTCACAGTAATTTTTTTTTTTTTTTGTAAAAGCAGTTTTGCTCAAAGCCCGTCTTTTTGTGATGGCTGATTTAAGAGAACAATGTGCGGCTGTGAAGTTTTGTTTCCTGCTCAGGAAAAATGCCAAAGAAACTTTTGTGATGTTGAACACAGCTTACAAGGACAGCACTATGGGAAAAACTCAAATGCACAAGTCATTTTGGACATTCTGATAAGATAGCATAACAGTGTGCGACAAAAAATGCCTTATTTGTGGCACACTGGAGACTGGTTTTGTGACCACAACAATGCACCTGCTCACACATCCATCTCTGTGTGCCAGTTTCGGGCAAAAAAAACCGCATGCCTCTCTTGCCCCACACAATTTACCCACCTGACCTCACTCCATGGGACTTCCTTTTGTTTTCAGCAATGATGGGAAAGCATCACAGGACAGCTATTTGATGATGTAGAAGAGGTGACGAAATAACTAAATGAGGGAGGTGCTGTCAGCCAAACAGATGAGTTTAAAAATGTCTCCAAGAATGGAATTGTGGAATTGACAAATGTAGTAAATGTAATGGAGAGTACCTTGAAAGTGATAAAGTTGTTTTGTAAAAAATTTAAATACATAGCTTTGAAAAAGATTATCTGGTTTTTTTGGTAACCCCTCATGTATAATATCATTTGAATTCACAATCAGAATAATGACAAGGACCTCCTCCCTGGGGGACGGAGAACAGAAAAGTGGGTGAAGGGAGACGTCGGACAGGGCAAATTATGACAAAATAACAATTTATAAACTATCAAGGGCTCATGAGGGAGCGGGGAGCGGGGAGGGAGGGGAAAAATGAGGACCTAATGTCGGGGGTTTAAGTGGAGACAAAATGTTTTGAGAATGATGAGGGCAATGAATGTACAAATGTGCTTTACACAATTGATGTGTGTATGGATTGTGATAAGAGTTGTATGAGCCCCTAATAAAATTATTTTTTTTTAAAGAAGTTGTTGAATTGGGAAAATAAATAAATAAATAAATAAATAAATAAATAAAATAAAAATTGTCCATAAAAGAAAAAAACGAATAATGACCAGGCTAGAAGGAGATCTTTAAGTGGGAATCCCTGCATACCAGGGAGTCTCCTGGCAATCCATCATTGATCTGCTGTAGGGGTAAAGTTAGAGTATTCACCAAGGGCAAGGATCCGTTCCTGGCTGGGGTACAAGTTGCCCTTTGACCATCCTAATTGAATAATTAACCGGTGGGAAGAAGGTGAGTTCATCATTGACTACTTACTGCGATGGTGGGGAGGTGGACAAGAACCACCAATTCCCCATCTTGGATGTCCATCCTGCCCTGGATTCCTTCTCAGCCGTGAGGGACAGGATGAAGTTCTCCTGTAGGTGCTAGACTTCATAACCAGTTTCGTTTGAGATGGAAAAATAGGATTTTTTTTTTCTGAGGGAGATTAAACTGTTTTCCCCACACTGAATTGCATTTATGGTGACAGGAGTTTCCGGTCGGTGATCAGGCATTTCGTTTAGGGAAAGATGGTCTCTTTCACATGCCCTTTTACCATGTTGCTGCGGCAGCTTCTTCTACGTTTTCTCCTCCGCCCCGCCCCCGGCTTTAGTGGTAGCCCCTGTAACAGCAGTGTTGCTGGTGTATTTCATCCAGAAAAGTCCAGAACCACTTCTGCAAAATGTCTCTTCTTTAAAAATGTGAAGGAAGTTGTTTGTTTGCTTGTTTGTTTTTGTCATGAACGTGTTCTCAAAAATACTTGATATATAAATACGGAAAGTCAAGTTCCTGCTCAGGAGGTCTTTACCTGGTCCGCTATTTAAACTAAAATTCTGCAGCCTCTATAAAAGACCGTTGGCTTTTCTAGAAAGTTCACCCACACTTTTTTTTTTTTTAAGTTCCTCCAATAGATTAGCGTGAACACGTGAACACAACGAAAAGGTGTGTCCTTGAACTGTGCCTGACGAACCTACGGCGAAGCGTGCATCTCCCATCCCTGTCCCAGCGAGAGACCTTCAGCTGGCCCTGGAGAACACAGGGAGTCCCCACCGCTCGTGTGGTTTTGTTCTGGGGATTCTATCGTGTGTTTGTTATGACGGAAGTCAAAGATTTCATTTTGTTTGGTTTTCATGATTATTCCCTTCGATCGGTAGCTTTACATATCATAGCATCAAACATCTGCAAATGCTATTAGCAACCAACTGTGCCCGGGGGCAGTGTCTGCAGTGCTTGTTCCTGGTGATGAGGCATACCCAAAACCAGGCTGCTGTGGGCGTGGTCACCACGAGACCGCATTGTAAGTTGGTGACCACCTGCCCTTTCAGATACACGATGCTTGAACCAGGCTTTGAAACACGTATCTAAATTTGTAGGACAAGATTCTTCTTAGCTTCTGTTCCAATCCACCAATGTTGCCAGCAAATGGCTTCTGGTGAGTTCACCCAACGTCATCCTGCTCCTCTCGAAAGCCACTCTTGCCCTAAACTCTCAGAAGCCTGCCTCATAGGGTCCCACTCTTCAAGTTTCTGAACACAATGTGTTTGATCACATTCCTGTGTTAAATTGGCAAGAATCGTTTGAGATGCGCTGCCCCCCACCCCCCATGTAGAATGTTGAAACTAAAGCACCAGGTTTCTTTTTTTTTTAAATCATTTTATTGGGGGCTCATACAACTCATCATAATCCATACGCACATCAACTGTGTAAAGCACATTTGTACATTCATTGCCCTCATCAGTCTCAAAACAGTTGCTCTCCACTTAAGCGCCTGGCATCAGGTCCTCATTTTTTTTCCCCTCCCTCCCCGCTGTCCCTTCCCTCGTGAGCCCTTGATAATTTATAAATTATTATTTTGTCATATCTTGCCCTGTCCGACGTCTCCCTTCACCCACTTTTCAGTTGTCCGACCCCAGGGAGGAGGTCACATGTAGATCCTTGTAATTGGTTCCCCCTTTCCTACCCACTCTCCCTCTACCCTCCCAATATCGCCACTCACACCACTGGTCCTGAAGGGATCATCCGCCCTGGATTCCCTGTGCAGGTTTCTTTTAAGAAAACTCTAAATCTGCTGTTGACGTTCTTTGGATCAGTAAGTTATAAACTGGATGTTCTAATTCTCATAGTGTGTTAACAACTGTTGGTTTGGTTGTGTGTGTGTGTGTGTGTGTGTATGTGTGTGTGGTGTTTGTCGGTGATACTAAATAGTTTATCTGAAAACTCCATGTAGTAAGAGATTGATGGTATGTAAGCCATTTGTCCAGATTTCTCTGTGGTATCAATTTTTTTGCATAAAGTTTTGAAAACCCATCAACCTTAAATACCCATTTCAAAATTCTTGTATATCAGGGCAAGTCAAAAGGTATTAATTACTACTAGGGTTCTAGTTCATGCATGGTTTATTCCAAATAAAACATATTTAAACATGAAAAAAAAAGACAAAGGGTGAAAATTTTTCTAAAGCTTAACAAAGAAAAGAAAATGAAATATAGAGCATGTGGTCAGAACCCACATGGGTAAAGATTAGTTGTTTTGTTTTGTTTCCCGGAACCTCAGAGAAAATAGAGTATATTTTAAAATAAATATAGAATATGAGGAAATGATAAAAAATTATAGTGAAAGGTTTAGTTGAGAAATAGCAAGAAAGATAATTCCCTGCTATACATGCATTTAAATGGGTTACTGAGAGAAACAGAGATGTATCTTTTCTACAGATGGTAAGAATAGTTACCCGAGAGTCTTCAGTACTTTAGAATAGTTCCTTGATTTGGGGCAGGGGGAGTGAGTGGAATGATCTCCAGGACTTATCCAGGCCCTCAATTAAAATTATTAGTAATTGTCATCTATTTATTAAGTCGAGATGTACTATTAAACTAAATACCCACAAGTGTGTTTCCATTCTTGATAACCTCAAGTGACCTTAACAATTTAAAAATACCTTCAGTTTGGCAGCTGTTGAGCCATTGTTAATGAAAACATTGAAAGTTTTCAACCAATTCATATAATGAAAAAATCCACACTGGATTGTTCTGTTGTGAATTACTAATCTGTTTTTTTTCTCTCTCTTCCCCTCATCCAAACCATTCTGAGGCAAATTATTTAGCTTCACTCAGTATCGAACATGATGCTTCCTTCCTCATACAACTTCTGACTCAAATTTTCTTTCTTCCCAAAGGCTGTGAAGGCATTCTCTGCTTCCTTATTCTTTCAACCTATTCCAGAATGTTGTTTCCCCTTTCAGTAAGAGGTATAAAAATGTCAGTGCCACTGAAAATACAGTATCTTTATTCCCGTCGTCTAGGAGACAGGATGTGGTGAGGGTGTGAAGTGTCAACCATGTCAGATTTTACTTCCTGCTTTATAATCAATCCAATATGGGTTTACCAGGCCTCTGTTATGTGCCAGCCTTCTCAGAGAGATTTTGCCTCTAATCTGACCCGGACCTCTCTTACTACAATTATCCAGGGACACAGTTAACAATACCCAGCAATAGTCCTCTCCTTCATTCACCTCCTGGCCCTTCTTCCATCTCTAGGGTTAAAAAAATGAAGCAAATGTATTAAGGCTGATTCACATGACTTGCAAGTTGCTTACTGGATGATTTCATAGTCTGGCTATTAGCTGTGAAGAAATATAATGCCATTCTCACATATGTGATTTTAGTTAGAAGGGACAGGGTCAAATGAAAGCTTCAAGAGAGGCCAGGCTAATGACGAGAAAGAATGTTAGCATACTGGAAACTCAATCTGATGATTTAGTAGGGTTATTGGATGGAGCATTTACGGCACGGATGTTGGAGCTGGATGTCCCAGCTTTTCCACTTGCAGTGTATGTGCCACAGTGGAATATAACTCTGGGGAATCGTCCACGTTAGTCCAGGTGGAGGGATCTCCTTGGTAGGCAGTGCACATCTCTTTGACTATTCTGTTTCCCCTCATGGTTGGCCTAATAATGGGGCTAGAGACTAAAAAGGCAGAGATCTGGGTTCAACTTCAGGTTTCACGAACACATGGATGGGTGGTCTTCAGACAAAATGCTGTAATAGATCAGAAGTTGGGCTTTGGGCTCAGGCAGATGAAGGTGCGGTGTTCTGGTGAAAATAAAACCAACACCCTTGTTCCTCAGTTTCTTCAGCTGAACATACTCATATATGATAAATGACTGTATCTAAGTAAGACATTTTATTAGTTGTGCTTAGCACAATACCTGACATGTGGATAGAGAATATTAAGGAGAACTAAAACAAGAAATAGAACATACAAGATTTTTTGAGTCCACAAATATGTAAACATCTATTATAGATCAATCGCCGATATCTCTCAGTTTGCTGTACAATGGTGCCTTGTGTGTTGAATCTCTGTTACCAGTATTTCTAATACCATGAGGGATAATTTTCAGTAGAGGTTAAAGAATAAGACAGGCTAAGAAGAAATATTTGGCAATTTATTTATAAAAGTAGCAGATGAAAACCCAGTGAGCCACTGAAAAATACAGAGCATTATCACGATAGATGATGAACATCCCAACCAGCATGAAGGGCCACAAGGTGGAAAACAGCTTCTCCTGCTGTACATGGGGTTATATGTGGGGTGGCCAGTTTGATGATAATTGACGAATATAAGTTTGAAGTAGTCCTGGTGGCAGTGTGGATTGAGTGATGGTCTGGGGGCTCTAACCACAAGGTTCAGGGTTCTAATCTCCCAGTGGGAGAGAGGTGAGACATCTATGCGCATGAAGATTTCAGTCTCAGACATCCTATCCTCTGTCCTCTGGGGTCTCTCTGAATTGGATCAGCTCCACAGCAGTGAGTGAATGAGAGCTTAGGGATTCGAGAAGGGTGGTAATTATTAATTTGAGTAAAGAATCTCATGAAAATATTAGAAATATTTAGAAGAAACCAGATGTAGTTAGTGGAAACAACTGTGATAGAATAAAGTAGAGCTAAACTTGGAACAAAAGTCAGGGACAGAAGTCCAGTGTGCCTTTGATCTTACTAGGCACGATGCTGGGGCATCACTCAACTTTCTGCATATGCACTTTTACATATGTAAAACTGAGGGCAAGAAACAGGTCACAGGTTCTGAGTCTCTCACCATCTAAGTGGGTGGAACAGACCTGGCACCTCTGAAGCTATGGCTGCTACTGTTTTTCGTTTGCTTGCTTGTTTTGTGACCTGTTTCTTGCCAAATAACATATGTTGAAATGCCCGGATTTGGGTTCACATAAGGGGCTTTCCAAGAGGTAAGTATGAAAATCATGCAGCCCGGGCCCATTTCCTGTTTTCCTGCATTTGCTCTCCACTACTCACAGCGATAGTAGCCTTCATTTCATTTTTCCACTCTCTGCATTATCGGTGTGAAAATAGATTCAGATAGTTATGAACCAGTCTTAAGTGTGCCAAGCACGATGAGCTGCTAAACAACATGTGCTATTTCTGCCTTCTCACTCAGTAATGTCATGGCTGTCCTGGGATCCCAGCTGAGTCTCTCACCATCTAAGTGGGTGGAACAGACCTGGCACTTCTGAAGGTGCGGCTGCTACTGTTTTTTGTTTGCTTGCTTCTTTTGTTTTTATTGACGTTGTTCTTTCTTTAATTTTTTTCTTAAATCATTGCACATATTTACATGGCAAAATATTTGTCAATTCAATCAGATTTTACATGTGGAATTCAATGACATTAAATTCTTCATCTTGTGCCACCATTATCACTATAGTTTTCTGAACTATTCTATTGCCATAAACATAACGTCTGTGGCAGTCCCCTGAGTTGGAATACTCTCCACTGTCACTCACTTGATCCTTTGGTTTGGGTTCCCTGTAAACAGCAATTGTCCCTTTCCTCGCCTTCGCCCCTCTGATAACCACTGCTGTGTTTTGGTTTCTATATCTTTGCCTCTGACTACCAATGAGTGGATCCCCACAGTGACCCTGTAGGACAGAAGGAAACTGCCTCTGTGTCTGAGACAATGAATCTTTGCAGGGCAGGGAGACTCGTCTTGCACCTGTGGAGGGGCTGACGGGTTCAACCTGCTAACTGTGGGGTTAGCAACCTAATGTGTATTTCACATCAATGAGTGACACAGTATTTGACCTTTGACAATTCACTTATTTCACTCTCAACATAATGTTCTCAAGGTGTATCAATGGAGTAACAAGCATCAAGTCATTTATCTTTATATAATGCTTCCTTATATGTATGTACTACATTTTGCTCCTTCATCTGTTAATGATCATTTAGGTGGTTTCCACATAGCATGGCCATAAACATCAGTGTACATATTTATGTGTGTATTCTTCCTTTCAATTCTTTTGCATATATATGTATGATTGGGATTTCTGATTCATGGGGCTGTATTGATTCTGTGACAGTTTACTGAGTGGCATTGGTCAACTTACTCTTGACCCTTTGCCTCAGTATCTGCATTTTCTAGAAAGAGATGCCAATACCAGTTCCTGTCTCAAGGTAGCCCTTGTTTTCCTGGGGGTGCCAGCAAGTTAATTTCCACTAACAGTGACCAATGTGACAGAGTAGAATGACTGTATCGTTTTCTTGGCTGTGATTTTTGCAGAAGCATTTGCCAGGTCTTTCTCCCTCAGTGCCTCTAGGTGGATTGGAACTGCCAAACTTTCGATTAACAGCTGAAGGCTCATAATCACCAAAACTGCTTCAAGGTTGTTAAGAAGATACTGTAGTAAATGCTAGAAGTTGGAGACTTTTGTCGCAGTCAGACCCTCTTGTAGTGTTACACGATTCCTTTGTACTACTATATAAATATCTCAGCAAAATCTACAATCACAGAATATTTAATGATGAATTTCTTGAGACAAAAAGAAGTGCATAGCACTTCTTGAAATGTACTTTGAAATTGCAATTTCTTTTAAATTCTCAATTCATTTCATTTTATTTCTTAAAGAAATTGTCCCTATGTACAATTAAAAGGTAATGGAATCTTTCCATGAACTTTTGAAGCTGCTCATATATTCTTCTTCTACAGCAACATTTTTATTTTTAATGTAAAATTGGAATAGAGCACAGGTATGAACCGTTAGCTACATTGTGTCAATCTGTTTTAAAACAGCTGTATTGAAATTTAATTTGCATACCATGAAATCCACCCAATGAAACAGCACAATTAAATTGTTTTTAGTAGATTCACAAGGATGAGGGACCCCTATCTGCATCGATTTTAAACCATCTTCATTACCCTTTTAGAATATTTTCATCACCCCTCTCCATAAAGAACTCCTATTCATTATCAGTCATTTCCCATCCACTATTCTGACCCGCAGACTGAGGACACCCCCAATCTGCTTTCTGTCTTTATTCATGTCCCGATTCTAGACCCTTCACATAAACAGAATATACACTCTGTGATCCTTTGTGTAAGGTTTGCTTCACTAGTCACAATGTTCCCAAGGCCCATCCATTTTGTAGCATGTACAACAGTTCACATAGTTCTATTGTGCTGTTGGGTAAGGGTTGGATGGCTAATCACCAAGTCAGCGGTTCAAACTCACTAGCCACTCTGCAGAAGAAAGAGGGTGTTTTCTGCTATCGTATAGATCTACAAAATCTGGAACACCCTACATAGGGCTGCTAGAAGCCAGAATTAGTTGGATGGAAGTTGTTTTCTTATATATTAAATAGAAAAAGAAAAACACATCCATCAAGTCCATTGTTGTTGCTGTGAAGCGCATACAGTCTATTCTGACCTGTATCAGCAATATGCCCAACAGGAGAAAATACTGCCCAGTCCTGGGCATCCTCCCAAACTATTACTATGGTTGAGCCCATTATTCCAGCCACTGTCTCAAACAGTCCCATCTTGGACTCCTCTTTTTCACAGCCCCCCTCCTTTTTTCTAAACATAATGTCCTTCTCCAGGGATTGCTCTCTCCTGACAACATGTGCAAAGTATTAAAGCAGATCAGTTTGTCCTTTTAGCAGATCACTGTACTTTCTTTTTTTTAAAATCGTTTTATTAGGGGCTCATACAACTCTTATCACAATCCATACACACATCAATTGTGTAAAGCACATTTGTACATTCATTGCCCTCATCATTCTCAAAACATTTGCTCTCCACTTAAGCCCCTGGCGTCAGGTCCTCATTTTTCCCCTCCCTCCCCACTCTTCCCTCCCTCATGAGCCCTTGATAATTTATTAATTATTATTTTGTTATATCTTGCCCTGTCCGACGTCTCCCTTCACCCACTTTTCTGTTGTCCATCCCCCAGGGAGGAGGTCACATGTAGAACCTTGTAATCGGTTCCCCCTTTCCAAACCACTCTCCCTCTACCCTCCCAGTATCGCCACTCACACCAGTGGTCCTGAAAGGATCATCCGCCCTGGATTCCCTGTGTTTCCAGTTCCTATCTGTACCAGTGTACATCCTCTGGTCTAGCCGGACTTGCATGGTAGAATTCGGATTATGATCATGGGGTGGGGGTGGGGTTGAGGAAGCATTTAGGAGCTAGAAGAAAGTTGTATTTTTCATCGTTGCTACATCGCACCCTAACCGGCTCGTCTCCTCCATGAGCCCCCTCTGCAAGGGCATCTCCAGGATCATTGTACTTTCAATATTCGTCCCCATCACCACAATTCCAATTCATTGATTCTACTTCAGGCTTCCTTATTCAATGTCCAACTTTCACACACATCTGAGGCAAGTTGAAAATACACTGGCTTGTGTCAGGTGCACCCTGGTCCTGAAAGTAATGTTATCGCTTCTGAACACTGTAAAGAGATCTTGTGATCTTTTTAGTGCCGCTTCCATTAGCATTGATTATGGGTCCCACATGATGAAATCCTTGGCAGTTTCAACCTCTTTTTCACTTAGCATGATGTTAGCTATTGGTCCACTTGTGAGGATTTGGTCTTCTTTATGTTGAATTGTAATCCATACTGAAGGCTGTAATCCTTGAACTTCATAAGCAAGTGCTTCAAGTCCTCCTCACTCTCTGCAAGCAAGCTTGTGTCGTCCGTATATCACAGGTTTTAATAAGCCTTCCTCTCATCCTGATGTCACGTTCTTCATATAATTCACCTTCTCTATGATTGGTTCAACATACAGTTTGAAAAATGCAGTACGTGGTTATAATCCTGATACACACTTTCCCTAATTTTAAACCATGCATTATACCCTTGTTCTGTTTGCATACCTACTTCTTGATCGTTATATAAGTTCCACAGGAGCACAATGGAGTGTTCTGGAATTTCAAATCTTGGAATTGCAAATCTTCTCAAGGCTATTCTTAGTTTTTCAGGGTTTTTTTCATAGTTTTTATGATACACACAATCGAATGCCTTAGTATAGAAATAAAGCATGAGTAAACATCTTTCTAATACTCTCTGCATCTAGCCAGGATCCATCTGACATTAGCAATGATATCCCTTGTTCCACATCCTCTTCCGAATCTGGTGTGAACCTTTGGCATCTCCCTGCGAATGTAATGCTACAACTGTTGCTGGATGATCTTCAGCAAATTTTACTTGCTTGTGATATGAGTTACATTATTCTATAATTTGAGCATCCTGTTGGGTCACTGTTCTTTGGAATGGGTTCAGATATGTATATCTTCCAGTCAGTCGGCTACGGAGCTGTCTTCTAAATATCCTGGTATAGAGGAGTAAGTGCTTTCAGTTGTTGTTTTCAGCTTGTTGAAACATTTCAATGGCCAGTCCATCAAGTCCTGGTGTCTTGTTTTGGGCTAGTGCTTTCTGGGCAACTTGAACTTCTTTCTTCAGTACCATTGGTTTTTGCTCATCTGCTACCTCCTGAAATGGTAGAGTGTCAGTTAGGTCATTTTGGTACAATTACTCTTTGCATTCTCTGCATCTTCTTTTGATGCTTCTTGCATCATTCAAAAGTTTGCCCATAGAATCTTTCAGTATTGGAACTGGAGGCTGGAATGTTTCTTCAGTTCTTTCAGTTTAAGACACGGTGGGCATGTTCTTTCCTTTTGGTCTTAGAATTCTGTGTCTTTGCACATTTCATTATAGTGTTTGACTTTGTCCCGAATGGCCTTTGAAATTTTTTATTCAGTTCTTTGACTTCATCAGTTGTTTCCATTGCTGGAGCTATTCAATGATTAAGAGCAAGTTTGAGAGTCTTTTAAATGACCTCTTGCTCTCTTCATGAGTATATATTTTCAGTTCTCCTTGTATATATCTAGGAATGGCTTGCTGGTAATATGTAACATTTGGTCCTATTGTCCAACACAGCTGCACCATTTTACATCCCATCATCAGTCTTGGAAATTTCAAATTCTTCCTTGTCTTTACCAACACAATTTAATTCTGTTTTTAAAGCTATAGCTGTCATGGTTTGGGGGTGGGGCGTGCAAAGCCTTCTACTTCTTTACGAGCCCCTTTTGATTACTTCTTTGTTTATAATCTTCATGATTGTGACAAAAATATTTAATATATCCTTTTTTCAAATAAAAATGCTGCCCAGTCCTAAATATCTCCCAAGAAGAAAGCCAATTTTGAATAAAGCATTAAGAGGAAAATACCTATCAGAGTAAAAGGCTAGTAATTTGACTACAATAAACACAAGTGCAACATCGTTTTCTAGACTTTTTCTCTCTCTCTCTGTCTGTGAAATCAAAGAAAAGTATTTCAGAGCGAATAAAGTGATGTTAAGCAAACAGAATAGTGCCCTATATCCATGAGTTCATGGAATAAAAAGACAAACACAATTCTACAAACAAAAGCCAATGCAGGAGATACGAAACTAAGGGTCCATTTTGAATCAGGAAATCAAATGGTTTACTCTGCCTACAATGACGCAGTGAAAAGAAGTGGCATTGCATCCATCAACAAGAACATTTAGAGATCTATCTTGAACTAAAATTCGATGTAGTCTCATAAAAGGAAATCCGGTCAACACAAATATTACTCACATTTCTGCACCAATCACTAAAGCTTGTGATGCAGAAATTGGATGATTCTACCAATGTCTTCAGCCTTAAATTGATCACGATTAAGGAGCCTTCGTTATTCTTGGTGACTGGAATGCAAACGTTGGGAACAAAGACGAAGAACAATAGTTGGAAACATGGACTTGCTGATGAAATGAAGTCAGAGCTTGCATGATAGAATTTTGTAGGATTTCTTCATAGCAAATATCATTTTTCAACAACAGAAATGGTGACGATATGCATACTCTTTTCCAGATGGAATACACTGAAATAAAACTGACTGCATCTGTGGGAAAAGACAATGGAGAAATTCAATATTAGCAGTTAAAATCTGGCCAGGGGCCAACTGTGAAACAGACCACCAATTGGTCATATGTAAGTTCGGGTTAAGATTGAAGACAATGAAAATGAGTCTGTGAGAGCCAGAATACGACCTTCAGTCTATCCCAATCTAATCCCAAGAACACAGCATGAACAGATTTGATGCATTAAACATGAACAGCAGAAGACCTAATGAGTTGTGGGATGACATTAAATATATAATACAGGAATGTCAATAGGAAGACAGAAAAGAAAGGGTCAAAATAGATGCCACTGTGCCAGTCCATCTCCACATGAGTGTAAATACTGTCCAGTCACCTAAAATGTTACTCTGTACAAATCAACAATCCACGGATATTCATCTAAAAAGTTGTCCTATAAATGAATATTTTTTCCTGGATGGTATTTTAAATTCTATTCCAGTGACTAAAGTAATGGCAATATTAATAGAATTACCATATGCCTCATGGGGATTATCTATAATGCCCTTCAATAAAATAATAATGTTGTCTTTAAAGTGAACCTCTCACTCACTCATAGACTCATTTTGAGACTATGCTGACTCATAGCAACCCCATAGGATAGGGTAAAACTGCCCCCATGAGTTTCTTAAACTATAACTTGTATGGGTGTACAAAGCCCCGTCTTTCTCCAGTGAAGCAGCTGGTAGTTTTGAACTTCTGACCTTGTGATTAACACCCAACTTATAACCACTATGCCATCAGGGCTCCTTGCAGTGAACCAGGGACAGGGCAGGGCCATGTCTTAGGAACTAAAGAGAAGCCCTGATGGCGAAATGGATAACCATTGGGTGCGATCCTCATGGTCTGGTCGGCAGTTGAAAACCACCAGGGCCTCAGCAGGAAGGAAAAGACTGGGTTTTCTAC
>NW_022111365.1:2202548-2205880 GCF_000313985.2 Echinops telfairi | reverse complement strand
CTATTAAAATGTAGATGCCTGCCTGTTTCTCTCAGGGGCTTTGAAAATAAGCAGTCATCTAGGTGAGGAATCACCTAAGTCTACATGGAAGAAGCACACCTGCATGTGCTATCCAAGTATTGTAAATTAAAAATCTAAACCTGTACAAAAGTGTGGTAGTTACGTAATCTCAAGTCAACTTGATAGAGTGAAAGGGTGGAATCTAGCCTGATGGTACCTCCTTGTGGGTGTGTCCTTCACATAAGGAGGTTCTGAGGAATCTTCCTTTGCTCTCTCTCTCTCTCTCTCTCTCTGCTTTATCTTCCAGTTGACTAGCCACTTTGATCCCTGCTGATAGCAGCCAGAGCCCTGGAGATGCGCCAACCACCATTGGATCTATAAGACTTCGTATCCACCAGCCTGCAATCTTTCTGCATTCTGCATCATTGTGTCTGGCTGCGGAAGTCTGAAGAGGGATTTATGGACTACTTTCAGACTTATGGAATAGTATCAGACTTATGAACTTGATCTGGACTGAGCTGGGATATTTGCTTGATATACAATTACATCTTTATACAAAGCTTTCTCTTACACATGTATGAGTGTCCCTGGATTTGTTTCTCAGTCAACCTGATCTAACATAAAAGGAATAGTCCGAAAAACCAATCTCGTTGCCATCAAGTCAATGCTGTCATATGCTGTCATTACCCCTGTGGTTTGTAACTGTTTACAAGAGTTGAAAGTCCAGTCTTTCTCCCATGTTGCTGCTGGTGGTTTCAAACTGCTGACCTTGAGGATCACAGTTCAACTTGTAACCACTATACCACCCCAGAGCTGCTACTACAGAGCTTAAATTCTGAACACCCAATTTGCAAAAGGCTGTGGATGACAGTGAAAGCCCCAAATCCATTTTCAGGACACACCCCACTCCCACTCTGTGTGGATTATCCCTCTGTTGAATCCCCTCTGATGATAAACCAGAGTTGAGAAATGCCTAGCTACAAGACAGAGTCCATTGTAGGGTTGACTAGTGCAATTTAGTTAGGTCAGAATGTGACACCTTGTCAGTGATCTTGCTCATAATTTTCTGCCTTTTTTTTTTCATCTGGGAGTTTGCATTCTTTCATTGGATCATTGTTGCTTGGCCTTCCTTTTGTATTCTGTCTTGATTTTGTATGATTTTCTGTACATGAAACCCAAATTTGACCCACGGACTCCAGGACAGATAAACTCCTCAGGAACAGTAATGAGAGTAGCAATACCATGAGGGTAGGGAGAAGGTGGGGGGAGAAGGCGAAGAAAGGGGAAACTGATCCCAGTGATCAACATATAATACCCCTGCCCCGCCCTAGGGGGACGAACAACAGAAACAGGGTGAAGGGAGACAGCAGTTGGTGTAAAATATGAAGATAATAATAATTAATAATTTATCAAGGTTTCACAAGGGTGGGAGGGCAAGGGAGGGTAAAAAGTGGAGCTGATACCAAGGGCTCAAGTAGAAAGAAAATGTTTTGAAAATGATGATGGCAACATGTGTACAAATGTGCTTGATACAATTGATGTATGGATGGTTATAAGAGTTGTAAGAGCCCCCAATAAAATGATTTATAAAAAGAAAAGAAACCCAGATTAGGTAAACCTACAGAGACAACAACTGAATTATTAGGTTCAAGGGGACAAGCAGGGGAGTCTTGTAGGTAATGAAGAACTAGAAACAAGGAGTACCAGGAAGACGAACTATGCTGGAATTGACTAATGGTGGCTGCACAGCTCATGACTACGGTGAAACTACTGAAACGTATGACATGTGAATTGTATATCGGTGAAAATGTTAAGAATACAATTTTAAAGGGAAAAAAAGACTGCCTCTTTCAGGTTCTGCATGAACACAATGGAATGTTCTGGAATTTGAATCATTTTACTAAATCAGAATTCTCTGTTAGTTCTGTAAAAACGTGTTATTTTTATTTTGACTTTCATTATATTTTCTAAGAGGATTGTGATTCATCTTCTTGCTGTGTGGCTGATTATAGATCACACACTTAAAAATACTTGATATCTTCATTTCAAGTTCTAGGACGAGTCTAGCAAAGAAAATTGCATCACACACTCAGTAGAATTAACCAACAAAACAAGGTAATACACTACCATCTCATTAATTCACTATATGATGGGCTTTATAAACTTTAAAAACTTATCTCATAGAACACACTATGATCACCCTTACAAGGCGGTGGGAAGGTAAGTGAGTTACTCCACTTCAGAAATAATTCGAATCCAAACATGGCTTTTTTTGACCCAAAGCCATGTTTTTAAACATTCAACTATATTACCTCTAAGGAGCACTTATTGTACTATGAGTTAGGTGTTGGACTGATAATTTCAAGGTTAGCAGTTCAAACCCACTAACTGCTCCTTGGGAGAAAGAAAGAATGTGCTCCCAAAAGATTTACCATCTCAGGAACCTATGTGGGGTTGCTGTGAGTCAGAAGTGACGGGATGACAATGGATTCCCTTGTTTAATGCTGCCTCTGGAGAGAGATGCACTGACTCATTGAGTAAGTTAAAAATTGTTATAACTGAGTAGGGCATTTTAGGAAAGGCTGGAACTTGGCTTTAAGAAAAAAGCAAATGTCTTTAGCACTTTGGGGTATAATTAGCAGAATCTGAAAAATAGAAAGAAAGCTTAGGAGTCAAGAAGTAATTGTGTTTTAGATCTGATTTGGGACTATCTTTTACATAAAATTAAGCCATTTAGAACCAATCCAGTCCTGTTCAAACTAAATCTTCTGAAACTCCCCGTTGTTTCTTTCCCACATCTGGAGCAGAATGGAAAGAAGACTGTACACAAAGCCATGAGCCTGCAAGGTCTCTAGCAAGCAAATCTTGTTAGGAACCCTAATTCTCAATGATGTCAGTGGGGAGAATACAAGAGTCTCTCTGTTTCAACCCTTACTGCAAAGAAGACTTTTCCACCAAAATGTTAACGGAGACCTGGGAACAAGTCAGGTAACTCTTATAGATGATTATTCAACTCTGACAGCTGCATTCTCACCTGGATTTTTAAATAACTATCTTGGCTGGAGCTAAGTGATTTGCCTATTAAAATGTAGATGCCTGCCTGTTTCTCTCAGGAGCTTTGTTCTCTATAATATCAATTTCCATTAATAGAGATTTTGAAAACAGAATACTAAGAGAGGAAGAAACCACTCAAGTATGAATCCAGCTTGCTGCTCGCAGAGCTGACTAAAAGTGTCAGTTTGGGCAGTGAGGTAGTTCCATAATTTCAGGTCAACTTGATAAATAGAGTGAAAGGGTGGAGTTTAGTCTGTCCATCAGGGCACAGCTTGATG
>NW_022111365.1:2189527-2201938 GCF_000313985.2 Echinops telfairi | reverse complement strand
CCATGCCAAAAGAAAAAAGGGAAGATGACTACCAGGTCAGCTGACTGGAAGAGACCTGTATTTATGCCTATTCCAAAGAATGGTGAGCCAACAGAATGAGGAAATTAATAAAGAATAATGGTATGCCCTTTGAGTAGAAATTAGCATTCTTAGAAGAACTGTTTTTCATCTCCTGTCTAAACAACTCTAGCCTGAGAATTTTTCACTAGCATCATAGCCATTTAACTTCCTTAATAAATCCCATATTCATGAAAAAAAAATCACATGCAAGTAAAATTTTAGTAAAGATGATTCAAGAAGTTTGCAATAGTTTACAAAGTGGGAGGTAGTAGAAATTCAAGCCATATTCAAAAGAGGAATGAAATGGATGATACTACTGCTAATTTCAAATGGATCTTGCCTGAGCATCTAGAATACCAGAAAGATATTTACTTGTGTTTTATTGATTATGCAAAGCATTCCACTCAGTGGATCACAAAGAAATAAATAAATAATCCAGAATACATACTTGTGCTCATGCAGGGCTTGTACATAGTCTAAGAGGTAGGTGGTTGTTTGAACAGAACAACTGGATCATTTTTAAATCAGGAAAGCTGTGTGTCAGGGTCCTGTCTTTTCACTCTTTATGCCATCTGTGTGCTGAGCCAATGAGCCGAGGAAGTAGACTATATGAAGAATGTGACATATTGGCTGGAAGAAGACTCAATAACAACTTGCAATATGCCAATGGCACAATTTTGCCAATGGCATAATTTTGCTTGCTCAAAGAAATGAGAACTTAGGCACTTGCTGATGAAGATCAAAAACTTCAGCCTGTGGTATAAGTTACAAGTTAATTTCAAGAAAACAAAAATTCTTAGCTCTTTACCAATCGACTACATCAGGATAAATGGGAAAAATATTAAAGTTGTCAAGTACTGTTTTACTTGGATCCTCAATCAAAGCTCATGGAAGCAGTAGTCAAGAAATCAAAGCTATATTTATTGCATTGGGCAAAACGGATGGAAAAGATCCTTTTAAAGTGAGCCAAGGGTTTGATTTTCGTTGCTGTTTGCTGTTATCTTCTGTACATGCAAACTTCTACCTGGTACTATTTTCCTCCAGGTTTTTAAAAGGTTTCTTACTAATTTCTTTACCAAAGAGGGTTAATTTGTTACTTTTCATTCTTTTTTAAGATGAAAATAACCTTTAGAATATGAATTTTAACTTACTATTTCTGCATGTGTATTTAATGTGTTGATAAGAACTTTTAAAATAACCATTTTACTAGTCTGAATTTCTATATTTCTTTTTCTTTATGGTCAACAAGTTTCGAAGAGAGTATATTTTTAAGTTTTCTCTTATTTTTTGTTTGCTATCCAGTGTTTCTTGTTTGAATCTATCAAGGTCTAAGAAGGCAACTTATTATTATTTACTTTGGGGAAATATAGCTTTTTCTTTAAGATTCAGTATGTGGTCAGTTTTTGTAAAATTTACAATGATTGTTAGAGAGTATATGCAGACTGACTATAGGTGAACATATAATCTTCTCTGCCTCTCAAGCATCTTTAATTCATGACACTCTATCTTAATCATCTTAAGATGGTTATTAATTTAAGTAGAGAAAAATGATGCTCCTGGATCTTCGAATTAATGTTTGTTTTTGTGGCACTATTAAATCCTAAAAATGGAAATAATTACCTCAATGGTCAAGTAAAACATTTTAAAAGGTCCAAGTTACTCTATCATATGATAATTTCTGCCACCCTCCCCCAAGCCACCATTACTGACCATAAATTTAAAATTGTTCTCTGAGACAGATGTGGACAGACTGTCAAAATTGCATGAAAGCATCTATTAAAAAATAGAAAGCTGCAAGGGAGGCATATCATAGACAACCATGGCTCCATAATGATCTGCAAAGAAGACACACTATTGGCAACATAATCTCTTCGAGTTTAGGAAGCAGCTATTTTATAAAGCTGTTATCTTAACTCTGGTGGCTTGATGGTTAGGCAATGTCAGCAGTTCGAGTCTACCAGCCAGCTCCGCAGGAGAAAGACTGGGCTTTCTACTTCCATAAAGAGTTACAGTCTCAGAAACTCACAGGGGCCGTTCAATCTGCCCTATAGAGTCACCATGAGTGGGCATTGACTCGGTGGCAGGAAGCATTACCTTGGTCAGGAGTAAGCGTGTGTTCTTGAGGCAAGCTTCTAGTTTAGGCATTGTTCAGGGCCATTTTTCAGTGGGTACAAGTGCACTGTTGTGCCAACGTGGAATCTGAAAATTCCAAGTGGAGCCTGTAGTTACTTAGAGCATCTGGGTTAGTTAACATATCTAGATGGTCATGCGCACTGCACCTTTATCCTCAGTTCAAATCCAAGGTCAGTGCTGGCACTCCCATCATAGGTAACTCATCCTCATGTCCTTCCTCTTCTCGTCTCTGTAATCCGTTGAACCCAGTCTTTTAGGAGGAAGACATTTGTGAGCAGAAAAATAGCTAAGTTAGACATTGCATGGGTTGCATTGTTATTTTAAACATCACTCTTTCTGCCCTGCTCTGGTGTCTGCCGCTCCTCCCCAGCTTTGCATCTGCAACCTGTGGCTTCTCCATAGACTGCCTACTTCCGGGTTCATTTCATTTCCACAGCCATCATTTCCTCTGTTGTACTGGGTCTGACAAGATCATGCTTGCCACAAAGCATAAGGCAGAATGCTCAGGATTCCTTGCTCATCCCTTTAAAAAAGTGAAAAATTAAAAATAGGAAAGAAAATAAATAAATAAATCTATTGCATTTGACTGCATGATGTCTGAGACTATCTGTTAACCAACACAGCTATTCTGAGACAAATTCCTATGCTTCATTACAAAACTACTGGGAAAACTGCATACGTGTGGTTTTATTTGTAATGCCTTAGTTTGTAGTGTAGTAGTTATGCTTGGACTGCGAACTGCATGGCACTTTGAAACCAGCAGGAGCTCTGCTGGGAGAGCTGAGAAAGTCTGAACTTTCTATTCCCTTAAACAGGGTCAGTCTCCGAAACCCACAATGTCCCCTGAGTCAGCACTGATTCAATGGCATGAGGACAGTGAGTTTTTCGGTATTTTATTTGTTTTGCTTTGTCCTACTTTTCAAATTCACAATATTCAACAGTCTTTGAAAACGCAATGAATTACAAAGAAAGTGAAATAAGGATGTTAAAATAAAACTCATAAATCAAATATTCATTAAACAAATGGGCATATCTTAGAGTTCAAACCATCTCTTTCTTATGTTAACTACTTAATTTATCAGAAAATAAGAATGATATGTGTTTTCTATTATAATCATGATTTGGGGGAAAATATCTTTAGCTATTGGTAAGTATATGTTCATGATTACTATACCTTCAGAATATCTTATATTATTTAATAATAATATATTCCTTTCTACAAATGTATATTTTCCTTTGAACTCCATTATGGTTTCTGCTATTACCTACTTTAATTTCTTTTTTGGGACTTTCGATTTTGTTTTATTTCATTTTATTTTGCTTATAAACAGCACACAAGTAAATACATGGTCATTGACTGTATTTTGATTGGAAGTTTGCAATTTTGTGTATGTGTCTCTGATTTGCATGATGTCTTGTGTTTGTTATTGTTGATGGTTCTTTATTTACTTCAATTAGGGTCATTTGTAATATACACATTGATTCATTCGGTTTTACATTTCTTGTGGCTCTCTGGAAGGTATTTTGCTTAATATATTTTGAATTCTATTTGTGGGTTGTTTTAATAGTTTAGAGAATATTTTGAAACTTGTTGCTAAGATAATCCCTTTATGTGAACTAAATAAGTATATGTCCAAATTCCCTTTTGACATTATTTTTCAGTTTTGGCTATTGGAACTTTATGTTAGATTTTAATTCTTTTAATTTTTTTTCATGATTCAAGGGTTTTACTAAGGAAGTTAACTAGTTGTAACTACTCAGGGTTGAGCTGTTATTATGATGTGTTAAAAGGTTTGTTTCACAGAATAGCTTTGATTGAAAAAAGTATGGTGTGCACTTAAACTCCATTTTCAGAGCCACATTAACAATTAATGTTTGCTGCTATAAGTGTGCATTGTATAGAAACACATATACCTATTCTGAGCTCATTATTTTGACTTATCTCCTGATTAGCAGAAATAGTTATTTGTGAAATGTTGATTTACAAAGGGAGTTGAGGAAAGTAATTCTTAATATTATTTTTTAAATTTAGAATTCCTTTTGTCTTTTCTTATTTCTACATGGGCAGTTGACTTCATATGGAAGTTTTGTGTCCTCACTTTTCTTTAAAATAACAAAAGACAAATAAAATAAGAATTCTTTGTTTCTTCTATTGCTTTGTGAAGTAAACAAGTTGCAGAAATGTTTGAGGCCAACTAAATAGTTAGTGTTATAAACATTACTTCTCTGTTTTATCTGATTTCTTCAACAGTGATCCTCCTTTGGGGGAAATTCAATGAAAGCGCTAAACCGTCTACTTCTCTAAATCTGACTTTTAGTGACCCATCTCACTAGAAAAAAATCAAATGTTCCTTTAAATACTTTTTATTACTCCTTTTCTTCTTTCTTCTTTATCTGCTCTGCTATGTCTTCTCGAAGTCTCACTTCATAAAATATCCCTAAATATGCTTTATAAATTCTTTCATTATTTTCACACTTTCATTCATCTAGGGTTTGGGTCCATTTTCCAAGTTATGTTTAAACTCTATGTTCAACTTCAAGTAAGAACCGAACTCCTGTTTAATCTCCAATTACATATTTTTTATTTGATACTGAAATCTCCACAGACTCTCCTGGTGCCAAACTATTCCTATTTTTATGACTGCCTGTCCTCCAGTCACTGCCTGGGACAAAGGGTGCTGCGTCTGCTTCTGTCAAGCTGAGAAGTCTTGGGAACGTAAAGGAGTAGTTCTGCTCCATCATCCAGAGTCTCTGTGAATTGGAATCGATTTGATGACAGTGGATTTGGGATCCATTTAATTGAAAAAAATGCCCCCTCCAGTATTGATGGAAATATGAATTTTTTAAGTGTTTCCTACTCATTGAAGCATTATTTTATTGTAATGTTTTTCCTAATTCCACACATAGAATGCAGTACTTTGAATCACAGTATATTTTCATAAGAACATTATTTTTGTTGTTATTGTGGTTGCTTTTTGTTTGTTTCTGATTGGTGGTAGCGGTTTGTTTTGTTTTGTTTGTCTTCCTTCCTACATAGGGTGGGCTATATTGATATATCATTTGAGTTGAAATACAGCTAATAGTTCCATTAGAATATATCACATTCAATAATCTATGCTTTTGCTACTATACTCACTGTGGTTTTCTGAGACTGTAAACTGGTAGGAGAGTAGGCCTACTTTTTCTCCTGTGGAGCTTCTGTCAACTGTCAACCATGCAGATCGCAGCCCAACAACATCACTACTACACCACCAGGGCTACAATAAATGCTTAGATGATCATAATTTAAATATGAAGCCATAGGCTGATTCTCAACACCAATCTTAGCTGCTCTGAATTAAGGTGGCTAGTGGCATATTGATGGTCTCTCTGTAGTTTACTCTCAAAGAACATTTTCCTTCTCAGTCAGGCTACCTCTTCTACTATTTCAATATCTACTTCATTACTAGCAACATTTTAAAAATGACCACGAAAATGCTACCTTCCAGGACACAGTAGGAGATTTTAATCTTTTTCAACTATGGTTCTTATGATACTATGTGAGCATGGAGCTATCTTTTATAGAGCATAGAGTGAATTAATGTGCATGGAACAGAATATGTATCTTCCCTACTTAAAATTCTTCTGGCCATTTTTTTCCCTATTGTCTGGAAGATAACGTTTACATGCAAGGCCTTTTAAAATCAAGCAATTGGCCATCTCTACTAGCTGCCATCTCATAGCACTGACCCGTGGATTTCAATCTCCATCCGGGAAAGAGCACCTTAACAATCCCGTTGCAAATGCCCATAGCCCTCACGTGATCCTCGATTGCCATGATTACCATTACTCTGATTTCTTTCCTCTCCTGCCACAAAAGCTTTCATATGTTTCATCTGACCATGAAAGGCTTTTGAGTTTGCAATCCCATCTTCCTGGGCTTAACCTTTGATCCTTTCTCTATTTCCACCAGTCTGCCACAGTAACTCTGCCTTTATAGAACTAGTCTCCATGATTGCTGCTGCCAGTTCTTCCACTTCTGCTTCTGTGCCTCTGCTAGTAATTCTGCTAGAACCACCCTATTTTTCCTATCCAGTCTTTGCTTTCTAACTCCTGTTTGTCATTCAAACTTAACTTAGATCATATTTCATCTCTGAAGCCTTTCACAGTTCCCCAGAACATGTGGAGCACCCTATTGAAGTACTGTCAGAAAACTTGTTTCTGATCCTTGCCATCTCACTTCCAAGAAGTATTCCAGCTGCATTTCTTCCAAAATAGATGTCCTTGTTCTCTTGGCATTCCTTGGTAAATTCAATATTCTTTTCCAGCACTATAATTCAGATGCACCAATTCCTTTGCAGTCTTGTTGTTCAGTATATGTTCACTCTTTTCTTTGTTTATCATAATGTTACCTATTGGTACAGTTGTGAGGATTTTAGTTTTCTTTACATTGAGTTCTAATTCACCATGAAGACTGAATTTCTTGATCTTCATCAACAAGTGCTGCAAACCCTCCTCACTGTCAGCAAGCCAGGTTGTGTCACCTGCATATGGCAGGGTGTTAACAACCCTTCCTTCAACCTCGATGCCACATTCTTCTTCACAAAATCCAGTTTTCTTTGATTATTTGCTCAGCATTCAGATTGAATAAGTCTGGTTAGAAAATACAACCATGACAAACACTTTTTCTGATCTTCAACCGTGCAGTATTCCTTTGTTGTGATCCAGGTATATGTGTGCACAATGAAGTGTTCAGGAATTGCCATTCTTCCCGAGGCTATCTATAGTTTGTTATGATCTACACAGTCCAACAACTTGATGTTGTTAGACACCATCAGTTCTCACTAATAGCAACCTTATGTACAACTGAACAAAACACTGCCCGGTTCCGGGAAATCCACACAATTGTTCCTATGCTTGATCCCATTGTTGCAGCTAAGTGTTAAATCTCAGCTCAGAAATTCTGGATCCAAAGGACATGTTCCACTCATGGCTCATCTTCTTGATGTTTGTGAGAGTCTCCTAACTCAGCCTCTGGAATTGGCTTGTTTTAAGCATAGCTGGATGTCAAAATGGACCAATCCTTTACAAGGATTCCCTGCACCTTATTTGTATGGCTCTATACCCCAATGAAAATAAGACAGTGTCTTGATTATGCTTCGGGCTGCTAACCACATAGTCAGCAGTATGAAACCACCAGCCATTCTGTGGGGAAAAAATGACACGATTTTCTATTCCCATCAAGAGTTACAGTTTTGGAAGCCAAAGGGCAGTTCTATTCAGTGCTGTGCACTTGCTAAGAGTTGGAATCAAGTCGATGGCAGTGAGTTTGGTTTATAAGTTTTGAGTTGCAAACGCTGCACAATCCTCTTGGTGGGCCATATATACCTTATTTTCATCGTTTCACCCAATACTTTTTCTGAGAGTTACAAGAGTTTAGCTAGAAAAGTCCCACAAACTAATTCAAGGCACCACTCTAAAGACAGCAGTAAGGGATACTCATCCCTGCTTTCTTTACTTCCACGCTGTGGGTAACTTCACCTTTAGTCCTAGTCTCTAAAGCTTTCTCCGTCCAGACACTATTAACAATTTGTGTCCTAAGCAGCTGTCTTATGCATTATAGCAAGGACAGATTACTTTATACTTGCAAGGCAAGTATACTTTAGATTTTATTCTTAGCAAAGCAAGCTTATTTTATACTTGCTTGCTGAGTACTCCATCCCCATCAAGGATTATACATTTTTAAAGAGGATTTGATTTTATAGGAAATGCTATGGGTTTGAGAGCGAGACATGCTAGCCATAACTAGAAGCAGAATCTTTGATGTAGAGAAAATGTAAACTTGTGCACCAGAGATTAGTAAGTAAAATCAAGTAAGACCACCCTTACTTTGTGGCTCAGGTAGTCGGAGACCTCCTTGTGGATGATATTTTGCAGTATTCCTGGCCCAGGATGCAATGCTCTAGGTGCCAGTAACAAGACTCCCTCCCCAAAGGGTGTAACAGTCCAAGATGTCTCCAGACATTGCTGTGTGAGTCTGGGTACTTTAGAGAAACAAATCCACAGAAACTCATATGTGTAAGAGAGAGTTTTATATAAAGGTTAAGTGCACATCAAGAAAACACCCCATCCCAGTGCTGCCCAAACCCACAAGTCCAACTTTAGCCCATATGTCCAACACCAATCCACAAAGTCCTCCTCCGTCTCACAAAACACATGCAGTGATGCTGACTGCAGGAGGAAAGCTGAATCAGTGAGCGTGTAAGCATCTCAGTGCTAGCAGGGGTCTCCACATGGCTGCTCCAGCACCCAGGGCTTCGTTGGGGGGTAGGTCCATACAGCGTCTCCTTGGGGATATTTTGCAGGAAGTGCGCCTTGCCAGCTGAAGCAGGGAACTGCTAAGGCAGCTGCATCCCGGTCTGCCCATCACAAAGCAAGAGACCCAAGAACTAGAAAGGTGAGGCTCACCAAGCCATTTATCCCTCCGCCCTTCAATTAGCTCCACATGTGTTTATAGGCCAGGTTGGCACAATAAACTTCCTTAATTGCTAAATGTCTCCTGATGAATTAAATCTCCCAGTGGAGAGCTACTAACTGAAAGGGTCCAAAATCGTGTCATGAACTGCAAAGGCTGTGGATCAATACCAAGTCCTGGCAGTAGCTATCATTCCTTCTCCAAGGTCCCAGGATCCAGGCGAAGAGCATGCGCCCCACCACACCCTTTCCCCATTCTCATCAACTGGCCTCCTCTGCCTGAAGCTGGAGCCTCAGCCTCCTGTAAGCAGATTCAGAAGAGAAAAAGAGAGGGGCAAAGTAAGAAAACGGAGAAAGAAAGGTGAGTCTTTAAAAATAAACCGAGCGTAAAGGTGTGGGTAAAACATGTATTCTTTTCTTTCTTTTCTCCTCTTTGTTAACAATTAGAACTCCTAGGCTTTTTCACATCAGCCTCTGTCTGCATCTGGTTTTCATTTGTACACTACCACAGCTAGGAGTCTGGCTCCTTCTTATCTCATATTTGACTTGATTGCTCTTTGCCAAGGCAGAGAGAGCCCCAGTAACCTCGCACCCATGCACTGGTCACTCCCCGCTAGGCCTTGATTTGGGTTGGGTAGCACCTTGCTCCCAGGCCTGCCAGTGAGACTGGGATCAACTGCCCCTAAGCAGTGCTGGGAGGTAAGGGGTGCTTCTTTCTGCCCCCGGTAGGCAAGCAGGAACCCAGCTGCAAAAAGGCCAATGTCATTTGGCAGCAGAAGGGAGACATAGTTGTACAAAAGGCTGAGAAAGCAAATTCCCCACCAGGATTTTTTTGCTGCCTTTTACCTTGATATTAATGTTATCTAGGGTATAAAACAATACTCTGGGATAGCCTAAAGTAAAATTGTCAACTTTGTGAGCTCAAGAACCTAAGAATATATTTTCTTTCTATCAGGATACCTGAGACAGCACGGAACTGTTTGGTAAATATTTACTGCTTTTTTGTCATATTAGGTAGAACTCATTCTAATGAGATGCAGGTATGAGTGGCATCACATTTTCTAGAAATACTATTTCATAAACTCTTAAGAAATTAATCATGATTTCTTACATTTACTTAAATGTTACAGAATCAGATATTGTAAAAATAAACCATCCATGGTCATTTCAAGGTAATTCTGCTTATTTCAATTCTCCCTTTCCTACAAGGTTCAAGTCAAAATTCTACCTTTCTTTGGAGCATTCCAAAGCTCCAGTCTTCTATAAATTAACATGTTCCTAATTACTAGTGAATTTGTTGAAAACTGGCAGATGTATTTTTTAATTTAGCAAATTTATTGTCTTTTTTATTATTATTATTGTCTTGAGTCAAGGAATGACATTTCCATCTGGGCAAATGGTGTATGATGCATAATTACTACTTTAAATATTGGTGGCTCAAATTCACCTAGTGGTGAGACAGAAGAAGGCCTAGATATCTATTACCATAAAGAGCTTAGTCAAGAGAACTCCATGGAGTCCAATTCTATTCTACACTGCATGTGTCTCCAAGAATCAGACTCAACGCAATGGTACCAGGTATCCATCTTATGTTTCAGTTAAGATATATCCTCTCCCTCTCTTCAAATAGACAGATATGGTCATAGTAATGTTTTACATATTTACAAAGTCTGCCTGTATCCTCCACCACTTGTGTGTCAGTTTGTCACACCGTGGTGGCTTGTGTGTTGCTGTGCTCCTAGAAGCTATGGCACTGGTGCTTCAAATGCCAGCAAGATCACCTAAGGTGAGCAAGTTTCAGCAGAGGTTTCAGACAAAGAACAGACGACAAAGAAATAGAGCATCTATGTTGGAGAAATTAGCCACCAAAACCCCTCTAGATAGCATCAACACTCTCTCAGTGACTGAAAAGCTTATGGATTTTCAGAGCATTGTCAGGAATAGTGCCAGACAATGAGTGTCTTGAGTCAGAAGTCACTCAAACATGGCTCACGAAGAGCTATCTTCTCAAACTCGAGGCCAGCATGACCCAGATGGCATGAAGCCTGCAGGACTAAGCCGTTGGGACTTCGATTGGGGGCATGACTCAAAATGAGAAGATACAGTTGCAAATATCAGTTAATAGTTGAAACTTAGAATGCAAAAAGAATAAATCTAGGAAAATTGTTGTTGTTGTTCGGTGCCATCTAGTCGGCTTGGATCCATAGCAACCCGGTGCAAACAGGATAACACACTACCCAGTCCAGTGCCAGCCTCACAATTGTTTCTACCCTGAGCCCAGTTGAGTAGGCACAATGTCATTCCATCTTCTTTTTCCTCCTGTTCTCTGTCCCTCCACTTCACCAAGCACAATGTCCTTCTCCTGGGACCAGTCCCTCCTGCCAGTAGGTTCAAAGTTTGTAAGATGAAATCTTGCCATCCTTCCCTCTAAAGAGCACTCTGCCCACACTTCTTCCGAGACAGATCGGTTTGTCTTTTAACAATGTATGGTAATTTCAATATTTTTCACCAGAACCACAATTCAAATGCATCAATGGTCTTTGGTTTTCTTTATTCAATGTCTGATTTTCACCTGCATATGAGGAATTTGAAAATACCATGGCTTAAGTCACGTATACCTTAATCCTCAGAGAGACAGCCTTGTCTTTGAACACTCTAGAGAGTTCTTGTGCAGAATATTTACCTAATGCAACTCATCTTTTGATCTCTTGATCACTGCTTCAGTGGGCATTGATTGTGAATCCATAAGACAAAATCCTTGACAACTTCAACCTCTTTTCCATTTAATATGATGTTACCTATTGGTTCAGTGGTGGGGATTTGGTCTTATTTACATTGTGTTGTAATCCATACTGAAGGCTGCCATCCCTTATCATCAGCAACTGCTTCAAGTCTTATTCATTATCAGCAAGCAAAGTTGTGTCATCTATATAGCAGGTTGTTCCTCCAATCCTAGGGTTGCATTCTTCTTCACATAATCCAATTTAGCTGGTGAATTTTTCAGCATATGATTGAGTAAATAAGTAGGATGACAGGATATTTTCCTGGCACACACTTTTCCTAGGAAAATTTGAAGTAGTAAAAGATGAAAGGGATCAATATTCTAGATTCTAGTAAGGTGAAATGGAGTGGTATTAGTCATTTTGAATGAATCAAGAAATCATATGGTTTAGTATACTTAGTATGACCCCTAGTACCAATACTTTTGAATGTGTAATAGCTAGTTGTGCAATAACAAGACCAGCTAAGATAAATGGAAAACATGATGAAATCAAAGAACTGAACAGAAAACTTCAAAAATTAGCTTTTGAAGATCAAGGAAAATATTATAATAATATGTGAAAACACCTATTGTTGGAAAAACAAAGAGGAATAGCACAGTAAGCATATATTAAACTGCAGAAACTAAAGAAAAAGTTCTGAGCCTGATGGCTGCTTGTTTTACCTGCAAGCCTTTAAGACCCCCAATGCTATAAAGGCTTATAGGTAAACAAGCAGCCATCTAGCTCAGAAGGAACAAAGCCCATATGGGAGAAGCATACCAGCCTGTGTGACCATGAGGTGTTGAGGGGATCAGGTATCAGGCATCGAAGAACAAAAAAATCATATCAGTGGGTGCCCACCTTCCAGATATGATCACTGAAGAAAAATGTGTGCATAAGAAAATGTGGTGAAGAAAACTGATAGTGCCCAGCTATCAAAAGATATAGCATCTGTGGTCTTAAAAGCTTGAAGATAAACAAGCAGCCATCTAGCTCAGAAGCA
>NW_022111365.1:2173887-2186970 GCF_000313985.2 Echinops telfairi | reverse complement strand
GGATTGTGATAACCATTGTATGAGCTCCTAATAAAATGATTTTTAAAAATCAGGAAAAGTCAGCAACAGTCAAGAGATCAAACCACACATTGCATCACATAAATCTGCTACATAAGACCTCTATAAAGTGTTGAAAAGCAAGGATATTACTTTGAGGATAAAGGTACACCTGACCCAAATATGTATTTTCTGTCACCTCTTATGTATGTAAAAGTTGGACATTGGAAAAAGATGACTGAAGAACTATGTTGGTGAACAATATGGAAAGTACGACAAACTTTAAAAGAACAAACAAATCTGCTTTGCAGAAGTACAGCCAGAATGTTCCTAAGAGGCAAGGATGTGGAGACCTTATGCTACATGCTTTGGGCATGTACATGAGTCCCTGGAGCAGGAGATCATGCTTGGCAAGTGGAGGGCAGTGCAGAAGAGGAAGGGCACTGAAAAGATGGACTGACACCGTGGCTAAAAGAATGGATTCCAACATAAGAACAATTGCGAGGGCCGGGCTGTGTTTCCTTCTGCTACACATAGCATCGCTGTGAGTCAGAGCACCCTGGATGGCATCTAGCATCAAAAACAAGAGCTTGTATTTGCTTGAAATATCCTGGCTTGTTTAAGACATACAGTACTTTGAATATGTAAGTGCCTTTCAAATGGATATGTCTGCTGTTAAGTATGTCCAGAGATCCTCAATGCCATATAGCTCAAGTTACAATTTACTGCTCATTCTCCATATTCATTGCTTAATAATTAGAAAGGAGCTCAATTTAATATTAACATCAGTGCTCCATAAATAGTCATTGTTTCACAGGAACTGGGCTTTAAAATACTTCTAATTATTTGAGATTTTATATTTTGTCAGACAGATGAGAGGAACTGAGGAAAATTCTTAGAAATTTGAGTTTTGTGATCAGAATTACCTTGATTCAGAACTAGCTCAAGGAATTTAATGTCCCCATACTTCTATTTATTCATCTGAAAAGTTGAGATACTAATGACAATAATTCATTTCTGAGACAAATAATATTTGTAAAAAGCTAAATGAAGACCCTTGTTATTGCTATCATCATAAATATCAGCACAGTACAGACTTACAGCTTTTATTAAAAATATCAAAATGTGAAGCAGTTGTCTTTTGCAATATTCTCCATCTAGGCACATATATTTCTAAAGTAGTAGCTTCCAAGTTTAATTCTGTGCTTGTGGATTGATGGCACATCGAAGTGGCTGCTTGAGCATCCTTTAGGAACGCAAATCCCATTCCTATAAAATGATCTTTGAATGTGGGAGCAAAAGAGAGCTCTGAAAGGGCAGTATTAGGTCTCGAGGGTAAGGCTTCCCAGAGAAGTACGCTAGGGCAGCCTTGGCCATCCTTGAAGAATGAGACAAGTGTATTGTCTTGATGGAAAATACAGTTTCTAGGCGTAACAACTTTCCTGGCCTTTTCCCCAGCAATGCAGTGCTCCTTGATTGTCATATGTCCTTTGATAAAATATAATAAAGTTTCCCCCTTTAAAAAAAATCATTTTATTGGGGGCACATACAATTCTTATCACACTCCGTACATACATCCGTTGTGTCGAGCACATTTATACATTTGTTGCCATCATCATTCTCAAAACATTTGCTTTCTACTTGAGCCCTCATTTATTAGCTCCTCATTTTTCCACCTCCCTCCCGCTCCCCCCTCCCTCATGAATCCTTGATAATTTATAAATTATTATTATTCTGTCATATCTTACACTGCCTGACGTCTCCCTTCACCCAATTTTCTGTTGTCCATCCCCCAGGGAGGAGGTTATATGTAGATCCTTGTAATCGGTCCCCCCTTTCTACTCCACCTTCCCTCCACTCTCCTTCCAGGTATTGCCACTCTCACCACTGGTCCTCCAGGGATCATCTGTCCTGGGTTTCCTCTGTTTCCAGTTGCTATCTGTACCAACGTACATCCTCTGGTCTAGTCAGATTTGTAAGGTCAAATTGGGATCATAATAGTGGGGGGAAGAAGCATTTAAGAACTAGAGGAAAGTTATATGTTTCATCGTTGCTACCCTGAACCCCGAGTAAGGGGGTGTCCAGTTGCCTACAGATGGGCTTTGGGTCTCCACTCTGCACTCACCCTCATTTACAGCGGTATGATTTTTTGTTCTGGGTTTTTGATGCCTGATACCTGATCCCTTCGACACCTCGTGGTCACACAAGCTGGTGTTCTTCCATGTGGGCTTTGTTGCTTCTGAGCTAGATGGCTGCTTGTTTACCTGCAAGCCTTTTATAGTCTCCTAAAATGGATCACCATAATCTGCATAGAAGACTTATCTGCATTGAATTCAACTGGCCTAGCAGATCCCCTCAGAAGCCACCCTTTTAATTGGGCATTTTTTAATGCACCTGAAAGAGCGTGAAAGGAGCCCTGGTGGCCTGCAGGTTACAAATTGGGCTGCTAACCCAAGGACAGCAATTCAAAACCATCAACAGCCCCTGGGGGGCGGGGAGAATATATGAAGCTTTCTGAGCCAATAAAAGTTTACAGTCTCAGGAAACCCCCAGGGGCAGTTCTATTCTTTCCTATAGGGTCACTATGAGTCAGAATCAAGTTGGTGGCAGTGAGTTTATTTTGCTTTGGTGCAGAGAGTCACACAAGTGTTTCAATGAGCGACATTGTCCATGGTCCTCCGTTGCTGGCAGAGACAGGCTTAAATAGGTTTCAGGTGGAGAAGACCATGCATTCACGAATTAGAACCCTAGTACCAATATTTTTTGATTGACCCACAAATTACTATTAATAGCTAATTGTGGAATATATATAGAAATATTAACATGCTAAAGGGAGCTACCTATCTCTGGAAATGATACCAAAGAGATTAATGAACCGTAGTAAGATTCTCAATATCTTCCTCTCTTCAAGAATGTGTTCATCTGATATGTGCGTGTGTATTTGAAGGTCTGCACATCTGTTTAGGAGTGTGTGAGGGGGTACTAAAAGTGCATGTATCAGGGTTTCCCGCATTCAAACTCTAGGTTTTTCATGTTACCTCAACATGACAACTGAAAGGGACCATGAGGATAAGCATTTGAGAGAGAAGGAACTTATGGTTGAGAAATAATCAGCCTTTGTCACAGTTTGTGGGCTCAAGGCTAGAAAATTAAGAATAGGAATGTTGCTTTTTTTTCCCTGGCAAATGAAAAGACCAAAGCTCAGAAATGTTGAGAGTGGCAGTCTGCTTAATCAGGCTGCGTGCTCCAAACTAGGAGTTAAGTCTGACCGTGACTGTGAAATGTTTCAATGACCCCTTTGTGCTCAGTCATGCCAAAGAGAAATTCTTGTGCAATCACTTACTCCTTGGCACCTGGTATCAGAACAGCAAAACCTGTGGAACAAGGAGCTCTTTTGAAAAGAAGACTAACTTATGCAGTTGTTTCCACTGAAAGAAACATGTGAAGGGTGTCAGTTTACAGACGCACAGCAGGTCTATCTGACTACACTATATACCCTTGGCACGTACCTCTCCGTGAACTGACTCCAATTAGATTTACAATCGTTGACTTCATCCCTTATAGTGCCACAGAAAAGAGAAGTCGTACTACTCGTAGATGTGTATAATGAAGACAAGTTTTGGGAAACCTTAGAATTCTATTGAAATCCTCTTCCCAAAAAAATTAGATGAGGAAAAGGATATCAAAAGAGGTGAACTGACATATTTAAGGTTTAACACATAAGTATAGATGGGAACATGAATCATGGTTTCTTTTTCTCCACTTAAGGCTCTTGTGCACTGCCCTGCCTTTCTGAGTTCACGGGTATAAACGAGCCACCAGCAAGAGAGATCCAATTTTTGTTCATTTTCTCTTCCTCCATTTTTGTTTATATCAACTTAGAGATATGTCTTGCTTTACAAAGTTCACATAGTGCATTCAAATGCTAAGGCAAATGTTGCTTACTATGTTGTTCTCATCAGCTGCTGTCTAGACAACCCCTGACTCACGGTGACCTCCAATCACAATGGAGGCAAAAGCTTTCCAGTCTTGTACCACCCTCATGGCATGTAGTAGATCAAACTATTGTTAAAGAACTGTCATTGACTAAATTTCAAAATTAGATCACCAGCCTTTTTCTTTAGTCCATCTTAGTCTGTAAGCACTAACTGATAAAACCAATTCAGCACCATACCAACATACAAGCCTTTAGTACCAGACGAATGGTGACTGCACATGCATTCCCCCAGAAGAATTCTACCAATGAGACAACACTGACCCCGACCCTGATTATAACTACAATACTGTGAAATCAATTGGACTAGTATCATTGCTATTGTATAGCTAAGAAAGTGGAGGCTCAGAAATGCTCAGAAATTTAGTCTGAAGTTACAAAGAGCTGAGACTCTAAGTCTTTTAACTCCAAATCCACAGTCCATCCTTACAGCAAAATTAGCTTGTTATTATGCTGCAGGGATAAAGAATTATTTTAAAAGATATATGATAGAAAACAACAAAGTTAAATAATGTATCTGAAGTGATGCTCCCATCTCAGATTACAAAACGTTTTCCTGGAACACAATACCCAAATCAAACCCATGACCATGGGGTCCATTCTGACTGATAATAATCCAAGAGATTATTATCTCTAGATAATAATAATAATAATAATAAAATTCTCCAAGAGAATTTCCTCATAGTTTTCAAGACTGCATTACCGAAGCGTATTGCCACAGGGTAGTGATATGTTCGAACCACCGATCTTTCCATTTGCAGCTAAGTGTTTTACCCACGGCACCACCAGAGGCCCTCCCAGAACACAAGTGGCTGATCATTGATTGTCATTTAAAGAAAACGTCAGTTTTAGGACCTGCTATGAAGACACTAGATAATATAAGTCTAGCTTATCAGACTCCTTGCCATTACTATGTCCTTAATGACTTTGCATGGCATTTCATGTACATTAACATTTACCTCATTTGAACTCTCTAGGTTAAATGACATTAATATTTTTCAGATGAGGAATTTAGGCTTTGAGCGAGCATTCCACTATTCACTTCCCTTACAGTAAGGACTGCTCTTGACATAAATTTTCCTTTTCTGAATGGAAATCGCAGAGTAATAGAATTTAATAATAAAGTATATAAGAATATAACCTGGAGCTCTAAAAATATTGTACACTGATGAAAAAAGAGCGATGGCCATGGCGAAGGCATCCTGCTTTATTACTGCTCTACCCTTGACTTCACACATTCATCGTCTCTGTCTGCCCTGCCGGATGTTACAGTGTTAAACACTGTTGCTGTCAGGTAGCATTGAATCAGTTCTGATTCACAGCTACCCTATGTCCAACAGAGGAAACTACTACCTGGCACTGCACCATCTTCACAATTGTTGGTGGGCTAATAACCACAAGGTCAGCAGTTTGAATCCACCAGCTGCTCTGAGGGAGAAAGAAGAGCCTTTCTACCCCATGAATAGTTACGGTCTCAAAAACTCACTGTCAGTTCTACCCTGTGCTCTAGGGTCACTACGAGTGGGATTCAACTTCATGGCAATGAGTTTTGGTTTAGTTTCTACATTACCAAGCATGATGTATTTCACTAATTCCTGTAAAATTTAAAGACACATGTTTACCATATCATTGTAAAATGGATAACAATAACCCAGTTTAGAGAGGAGTTTTTCTAAGACATACTTTCTTAAAAGCCAAGGAAGAAGCCTCCACTTTGATGTTTCAATTTCAAAAATGGCATTTAATCCCAACAATACAACCCAAAGATTAGTTAGGATTACTTTGACCATCTGGATAGTATCTCCCACTAACTCAGTTGCTGTTGAGGGGATTCCACCATGTGGCAGCTCCAGGTGTGTCAAATAGAACTGTGTTCCACAAGAATTTTGATTGTTGCTTTTTTTGCCCCAGGAGATTGTCAGACTTTTCTTGTGACGGACATGTGGGTTGATCAAAACCTTCAACATTTCAGTTAGATTAAAACCAAACCAAACTCCCGTTTGTACGATGCAACGTGAGCCAATAATCAGGGAAGTGGCGTCTCTGAAGAAGAACGAAGCATCAGGATGGGGTGGGGGGGTTCATCTCACACACTGGCGACATTTTGTCAGATGACAGCTGCGTTAGGCAGGGTCCTCTAGAGAAACAAAACCTTCGCATTTATGATTATATAAATTCATGCAGTGAGAAGGTACACAGCAGCTATTAAGTCTAAACAGCAGTACAGAGGGCTCAGTCCAACTCACTTTCATGGGGCAGTTGATATACTGAAGGTCCTTCCAACGCATGTCAGCTGTTAGTCCAAGATCAAGGAGGCAGGCAATGAAGTAGACATGTAAGACAAGCAGAATCAGCCAGCAGGCAGCAAGACACAGGAAGGCAACAGCATGACGATGAGAAGTTGAGGTGTGGCAGGGGCCAGTAGCACAGTGTGGTGACGCCGGTCACAGTGGAACCTCAAGGTACGGCAAGCTGACAGGATCCACCAGGATCCAGTTGGCTCAGCACATGGTTGAAGGAGAGCAGCTCACTCGCTCGCTGGTCCCTGGTCCGATCACCAGGGAGAAGGAAGAGGCGTGCCTGGAAGAGCCATTTATCTCAGTCACCCTCCAATCAAGCTGCCACCTGATTGGCAGGCTAACCTCCGGCCACGTGTCCCTAAGAGAGCCATGTTGGGACAAAAATACCCAACGATCACAAGAGCAGTCCCTGGCAAAGGGTCTCATGCTCGGTAAAGTAGGACAACCAAAAGAGGAAGGTCCTCAACAAGGTGGAGAGACACAAAGGCGGCAACCATGGGCGCAAACATCGGAAAAACGTGAGGATGGTGTCAGGCTGGGCACTGTTTCCTTCTGTCTAAATAGGGAGGCCATGAGGTGGACCAGACTAGATGGCGCCTAACAACAAGAACAACATGATCGTGTGTTTGCTATGCACCCTACAACAGCCCAGAGCAGAGTGCCTGGTTAGTCTCGCTTCTCTGGTTTCCTTTGTCTTGTCTACCTTCTTTCTCTAGCATGATCTGAAGAAGTGGCCCCTGTGCCTTCTTCCCATCTCATTGGTCCTCTGGGAAAACTCAACAGGTATCTGCTCCATGACCGACTCAGTCGTCTTGAGAGTTCTGCCTCGGAGCTCATCTTCGCAAGGTGTGGGACCTCTCCCTCCATGTCTGCAGGAAGACAGTTAAAGCTTCATTCCAACGAGACCTCGGCAGACAATTCCCTACATGTTCATTTTGGAATGCTATCTCCTTCTCGGGTCCTTTAGTCACACCTGGAGAAAAACTGCATCCTCGATTTTCTCTCTGAGAGAGTAGCACTTCCTATGCATATGTTAAAAGATATAAGAAACTGCATTTAAAAAACGTGTTTAGTTTTATTAAATGCTGTAAATGCTATACCTATGACAACCAGGGCACAGGATAGCATCAATGAAACAGACAATATTTTTTTTTAGATGATAAATTGTAATACTTACTCATTTTCCTTTCTTTCTTAAAAAATTATTTTATTGGGGGCTCCTACAACTCTTATCACAATCCATCCATCCATCCATTGTGTCAAGCATATTTGTACATTTGTTGCCATCATCCTTTTCAAAAGATTTTCTTTATACTTGAGCCCTTGATATCAGCTCCTCATTTTTTCCCACCCTCCTTCCCTGAGGAACCCTTGACAATTTATAAATTGTTATTTTTTCATGTCTTACACTGACCAATGTCTCCCTGCACCCACTTTTCTGTTGTCTGTTCCCCTGCTTGGGGGTTATATGTAGATCATGAAACAGACAATATCTCTCTGGTTCTTTGAGGCTTCCTCACCCCCCACTATCATGACCCTAGTCCTGCCTTTCACTTCTGGCTAGACTGGAACATGTACATTGGTACAGATAAGAGCTCACAACACATGGAATCCACATCTGACAAACCCCTCAAGAACAGAAATGGGAGTAGCAATACCAGGAGGGTAAGAGGAAGGTAAGGGGTGGAGGGCAGGAAGGGGGAATGGATCGCAATGATCAACACATAACACACATACATACACACACACACTCCTCAGGGTGACAAACAACAGAAATATGGGTGAAAGGAGATAGCTGTCAGTGTAAGATATGAAAATAATAATAATTTATAATTTATCAAGGGGCCATGAGGGTAGGTGGGGGAGAGGGAGGGAAAAAAGAGGAGCTGATACCAAGGGCTCAAATAGAAAGTAAATGTTTAGAAAATGATGATGGCGACATATGTACAAATATGCTTGATACAACTGATGTATGGAATGTTACAAGAGCTGTAAGAACCCCCAATAAAATGATTTTTTTAAAATGTTTTCCAGTGAACATCAAGTCTGTGCTCATAGAACACACTTTGCAAAAGGCTAGAAGTAGAAATTCTTGGCTTTACAACAAGAGCTTTATCACATAAAATTTTTAAATGGCCTTGCAAAGAAATTGGAAAGGCAATGTGTCGATCACGCCCTTGATTTATCACCTTCATTCTGAATCCTGAATCAAAGTTCTCACAGCCTCACGTTTTCTTTACTGGAGCTATCTTGTCTTTAGGTCTTGGCTTTAAATCTTATAGCACTTCCTTGATAGTCATGGCTAATATCCTATAATTTTCTATTTAATCATCCATTTGGATATCTTAGTATTCTAATTTATATCTATATTTTTATTATTATTTTTTCATATAAGTAACATGTTTTCTCAAGTAATATAAGTGATATGAAAATAGAAATAATGTATATTCACCCAAATATTCCCAGTATCTTGAATAGTGAGAAGCACATAATTAATAAATATGTTTTAGTAAAAATGTTAATAAATCCCCAACTAATCTTTCTCCTTCCCAATTTTATGCAAGCCTTTCTAAAGTTTTAATATCTTTAAAGGGTTAATTTGCATTTCAAAAAGGTAAATTGACAGAAAATTAAAAGTCTTATGAATGTTTATATACATTAAATCAGGTACTCCATTAGGTAGAATTTATCATTCGAATTTATCATAGGAATTTATCGCAAGTTACATAGATGCTTTGAAAATTATATGTACAAGAATGTCCATTCCTATTTTATCAAAATATCAAAAATGAAAACTAATATATGCCAAAAGGCATAAATTATTATAAACAAAGTTTTGGAATACTATGCATCTATTAAAGTAAATATTTTAAAGAATTTAAGAAAATGTATCCATTATGTTGAACTTTAAAAATTAAAACTAAAACTATATTAAAAGCACAATGACAATATGCAGAGTATACATACACAAAAGTATTTACATATATTTTCATAATATGAAACGTGAATATATATATATATATATATGTGCTTAAGGGGAGGAAATAGCTAGAAAAGGTGTCATACAATAAATGAAGAACAGAAGTGCACTTGGGTGTTGGGACTGTGTTAGATTCATATCATCTTTCTTATTCCTTTTGTGCTTTCAGAATTTTCTTTCATTCCTTACAAAACAGGAAAAATAAGTCTTCGCAAAGAGGAAAAGCGATTTTCAGGAAAAGGTGCAGATCTCTCTAAAGCACTCATTGTTTTACATTCACTATTGTTTGCAGATATCTTGCTTCTTCTTTTTCCAAGCTACAAACTTTGGGTGTTTCATTGCTTTTTTAAAGTATCATCGTTTGCTTTGCATTTGACAAAGACAAATATGGAGATGGTTTCATTTTGCCTACTCACTTGTGTCACCCGGTGTTCTAAAACTGCACCTGCATGGTGTTCCCTGAACCCTGGATTACTATCCTTGGACCAAAGCAGCGCTGCCTTAAAGTGAGCCTTGCCTTAAGCAATAGTAAAGGTTGATTTCTACCTATGTGTATCATTTGCTATAATCCTCGTATCTTGAAAAAATGATTCAGTAATCTTATTTCAGCTGAGGCCACATATGTTCACATATGTGCAACATGCCTTCAGCAGGTGAATAATATAAATATTTAATATTCTAAACTATTCCCTAAATAAAGTACCCATATGACCCTAAAAGGAGCTCTGGTGGCATAGTGTTTATTCTGTGGGATACTAACCATAGGTCATCAGTTTGAAACCACCAGCCAGCTCCATGCAGGAGAAAGACGAGGCTTTCTACTCTTGAAAAGATTTATAGCCCTGGAAACTTGCAGGGGCAGTTCTAGCCAGTCCTATAGGGTTGCTATGAGTCAGAATTAACTCCATGACAGTGAATTATGAGCCTAAAAGTAGGAAGTCCAAAGTTTATGTAACTGTTTATGTAACTGTTGTGGCCAGATTATAGGCTGGTTCTAATCCTTTGTTCTTAGTCTTCTTTGGAGAAATACTTTCATTATAATGCACAGTATGCAGTTAAGTATAGGAAGATTTCATTGGAAGTGCAAACACACAGGCTCAGCAAAACATAAGAAAGATTTAGCATACTTGACAGACGTTCGAAGAGGTTGCTTGGGAGAGAATTGTGAGTGTCCCATCTTCCTGGTGAGTTCTACTTTTACAATGCTTTTTCCTGTATCCACTCCCTCAGTGGGTGCTACTTTCTAACTGTGAGCCAAATGTGGAACAAAAGATTTCATTGTTGATGTCAGGTGTCTCTTAGCCGAAAACAGAGAAAGATGTTTCCTTGTGTGTCATTGATTATGCCCAAACATTCCATTGTTTGGCTCATCAGAAACTTTGGATAACCTTGAGAAGAATAGGAATCCAGAACACTTAATTATGCTCATGTGGAACTTGTACATGGATCAAGAAGCAGTTGTGGGAAAAGAGCCAGGGAAGACTGCATGGTTTCACATCAGGAAACATGGGTGTTGGGGTTGGGTCCTCTCACCACACTTATCCTATCTGTATGCTGTGCAAGTTATCAGAGAAGCCAGGTTGTATGAAGATGAATGCAGCCTCGGGGTTGGACGATTAACAAACACTTTGCTTTCTGAAAGTGAGGACTTGAAGCACTTGCTGATGAATCCCAAGAATTGCAGCCTTCACTATGAATGACAGCTCAACATACAGAAGATCAAAATCCTCACAGTTGAACCAAAAGGTGACATCATGATAAATGGAGAAAAGATTGAAATTGTCAAGGATTTGATCTCACTTGGATCCACAATCAATGTTCACGGAGGCAGCAATCAAGATATCAAAAGACACATTGCACTGGCTACATCTGCTGCACAAGACCTCTCTAGAGTATTAATTTGATGACTGACGCACATCTGATCCGAGTCCTATTATTTTCAATTCCCTCATATGCATGCTAGTGTTGGACAATGAATTAGGAAGACCGAAGATGAATTGGTGCACATGAATTGTGTTGGAGAAGACTATTGAAAGTCCTATCACTCATTCAATCACTCACTCACCATGGAGTTGATTTATAGTGACTCTATTGGACAGAGGAGAACTGTCCCTGTGGGATTCTGAGATTGTAACTGTTTATGAGAATAGAGAGTGCTATTTTTCTTCATGGAAGCAGATGATAGTTTCGAACTGGTGACCTTGAGGATCAGAGCCAAACAAGTAATCAATCCACCACTAGGATTGCTTTGAAAGTACCATGGACTGCTAAAAGGACAGACTGACCTATCTGGGAAGAATTATGGCCAGAATGCTCCTAGGAGGCAAGGATGACAAGAACCACCTGAGTCAGGGATCAGTTTTTCAGGACCAATCTCACTCAGGTGAGGTGGGGTCCAGATTGGTATGTTTTAACAAGGTCTCTTTTAAACAGTTTAACAAGGTCTCTTTTAACCATTCACCCAAATGGGGTCCTCTCTGGGAATCTCTTCTATCTCTTGGTCAATGGTTACCAGCTTTGTTTCATTGACTTGCCTCATTCTATATGCCTTTAGTCCTGCAAGGAGCCTTGGTGGAATAGCAGTTAAGCATTGGGCTGCTAACTACAAGAACAGCAGTTCAAAACCTCCAGCCACTTCAAGAGAGAAACATGGACTTTCTACTCCCATCAAGAATTACAGTTTTGGAGATAATAACATGCACAAAAACAAGACAGAGCAAAACAAAGCAATGAAAGAAAACAAAACAACAACAACAAACCAATGACAAAAAAACAAAAATGAAAGAAAAAGAAAAAGAAAAACCTGTTTAGTTGGCTCAAGGACTGTTTGTTGACCTGTAGGAGTATTTTCTGATCGAGTCTGATGGGGCACCACGCCCTTGTCTCAAAGTCTGTTTTTTTGTATTCCCTGGGGACTTTGTTGCTCTGTTTCCCTTGCTGTTCTGTTACACACCCTTAGTGTTTTGCCTCCGTGTGGTGGGGTCAGATTGGGTGCAATTCCCCCTGGGTCTCTAGTATTGTCCACTGTAGGGCTCTGGATCAGTGAGAGATATCATGTCTCATAGTGGGGCCAGCCAGATGTGGATCTTCTATGTGGATTGGCTGCTCTGAGCAGGGATATCAACCTCAAGGCTTGGGGGGCCAGGATGTGTTCCAATCTCTCTTCCTCCCCCTTCGTTTGCTCCCATGTGCTCTGATCAGACAAGTCTCTCTCCCTGAACTGCAGCTTCAGTGCTGTCCTCTGAAATAAATTATTCTTGGGGGAGGGGCAGGTGTCCATGTAGTTGGGATTGAGGTCAGCCCCTCAGACCTCTCCACTGGTTCCCTACTCCATGTTGCACTCACATCTTGGAGCACCGGGTTGAAGTTTGGTCCCTCTTTCCCTGTGGAGATTTAAACAATACCCTCCCCTTGGGTGGGTTAGTGCCCTGTTTCCCCACTACCCTTCCCCACCCCGCCATTTTTCCCCCTTCCTTTCTAGTTGGCTACCATATGTATCCCTGGACTTGTCTAGCATGCAATTATCTCTGCAGGTCTGTCTAAATAAGATAGGATGGATGAAAAGTCTGGAGGAGAAAACAATGGGATCGACAGTTCCGGGGGGACATGGAAGAGAGGGAGGTGGGGGGAAGGGAAGGGGTGTTGACAAACCCATGGACAAGGGAATAACAAGTGATCCAAAATCTATGGTGAGGAGGGTGTAGGAGGCCTGGTAGGGCTTGATCAAGGATAATATAACCAAGAGGAATTACTGAAACCCAAATGAAGGCTGAACATGATAGTGGGACAAGAGGAAAGTAAAAGGAAATAGA
>NW_022111365.1:2165360-2172975 GCF_000313985.2 Echinops telfairi | reverse complement strand
AAATGAGGAGCTGATACCAAGGGCTTAAGTAGAAAGCAAATGTTTTGAGAATGATGATGGCAAAAAATGTACAAATGTGCTTGACACAATGGATGGATGGATGGATTGTGATAAGAGTTGTACAAGCCCCCAGGAAAATGATTAAACAGAAAAACCTTAGGGATTAAATATATTCAAAAAAAATTACAGTTTTGGAAACTCACAGGGGCAGTTCTACCTTGTCCTGGAGGGCTGCTTTGAGCTAGTATTCGCTAAATGGTAGTGAGCTTGGTTGGGGGTTAGTCCTTTGATTACGCATAGAAGTATGTGGTGTCTGAGCTACATCCTCTGTGGGAGTGTTATAGTTAGAATGTATCCCTGGAACGGCTGTGAGCTCCCCCAGTTATGCCATCTAGGTCTGCATATGTGTTCCATCGGTGAACCAAGGGCCTTTTCTATTAACTTTCACTCTTTGCCCAAGTGAAATTAGGTCTGCTTATAAATAATAGTAATACCTTCCAACTGAATTCAGAGGGCAAGTTCGGGTTCTTGAAGGCCATAATATACTTGTTTAGAACATCCAAGAAGCTCTGCAACTTCGCCTTGATTCTTCCTAGATATTTCATGGAGAAGAGAACTGGGCTCCTGGCTGGATCATTAAGCCTACTAACCTTCTGAAAGGGATATAACTTCAGAAGGGATGGTGCTTAGGTTTTTGCTTGAGGGTCAGTGTTCTAAGCGCTTAAGAGGATAGAGGAAAAGTATGTACTTCATTTGGGAATCCCTGGTCTAGTAGTTTTGCATTGCTTAACTTCCCTTGAGTTACATTATTGGGCGGTCTGTTTATTACTGCCAGCATGATTGGGTCAAGTTTACAGGTTTTTCAAAGCTCAAGTTTTTTTCCTAGCACCATGAAAGTTGTAAATGAGGCATTTATGTCCATTTCCCTGGCCTTCCACAAAATAAATCTACTTGTAAGGTAGTTAAGTAAGTTGAGGCTATATTACAAAAGAATATTAGCTGGTTTTCCCCCCCACGACTTAGGCTTGATCTTACCCAGTTCTGCAGGATGCACCCAAGGGTGAATCTCTGGGTATGGAAGTGGTTCCCCATCTATATGAGATATGAGGAGACCATGGGAAGGGATAGGGCACCTTGTTCTTCCTTCCACAGCTCCTGCACTGTGAGGATTCCCTCAGGGCATCCCCAGTCAGTGGCTCTGGCGTTTACAGAATGAGCTACCTCACCAATGGGTGGATTCTTTTCCCACCCTTTCAAAAACTAAACTCACTGCCTTCAAGTTGTTGTAGTGACTGTGTAGGCTACGAAAGAACTGCCCTGTGGGTTTGCAGGACCATACTCTTTATGGAGTAGATAACCTCTCTTCCTTCTGCGGAGTGCCTGGTGCTTTCCAACTACTGACCTTGCAGTTTGCAACCCAATGAGAGACCCACAATCACCAGGGCTTCTTCTCTAACCATATTAGAGGGCAATCTAACCTCAGACCCCCAGGGGGATTACCTGGAATGGAAAAAATGCAGCTAGGAGCTAGTTGTCCTTATCTAGTTCTTCTCTGTGTGGGGAGGATGCATTCATAATGTTTGCAATTCCCAAGGAATATATAAAAACTCAAATAAAAGGGGGAGGTGAAAAGCATTTTGGAAATCACCCAGATGGCATGCTTTCTGAAGCAGGCATGAAATGACAGCTGGGAGGCCCTGAAACTGCCTCAGCACCAGCTCTCATGAAGAACTATCAGGTCAAAGAAGACAGGCAGCTGGGAGCAGTTGTGTCTCCTCCATGTGCCAATCTCTTCTCTGCACCATGAACACTGTAGAGGCCGCCTCTGTGCATGGCTGCTGCCCACAGCGGTGGGGGCTCTCTCCCAGGGAACAGAGCAGGGTCCTTGTCAGTGGGAGTCAAGGGGATCAGGTGAAGAAATGGTAAACATGAACGGGAGCATTGACAGGAGGTGGTGGCTACAGCAAGACGGACCACTCTCCATGCTGGCTGAGATGAACTGCCTGCCTGCTGATGTTACACACCCTGGAGAAACCCCCAGGGCTGCCCTCTCTGCCTGGCTGGGCTCTTTCAGTCCTGGGGTAGCTACAGGCTGCTGCGTGCTAACCCTCCTAGACATGATTGGTAGTATCACTAACAAGCAGCAACCCCATAAGAACCAGGCACAGGATGTGGCTAGAAGAAGGTTGTTGAGCCTGACATGGCCATAGGGGATGAGCTTCAGGCTCGGGGCCCAGTTGGCCCACACAGGCTCGGGGGAACCAAGATACACCCTCTGGCTCATGCACTTTGGGCACTGGCAAAAGTCAGTGTAAACCCAAGACCATCGATCGAATATGAACCAAGGGAATCCAGGCCCTAGGCCCCTATGTTCTGCATAGCTGCACCTATCCTGGGGTCTACGCACTGAGTGGTCAACAGCCCTCCCACCCCCTTTGACAATTGGATCTGAGCTGATGTGAGGAGCCCTCTGCCAAAGGGACCTTCGAGGTACACCCCAAGAGCGGATGGTGGGTGGTTCACTGGCACCAGTCAGGCTCTCTACCAGCAGATTGGATGCCCTACAAGCCTGACCTGGTGTCATTTTTCTGCTGGTCCCTAGAGCAGTGAACTCAAACAGTATTTGTTCTTTTGTGATTAACTAACTTCACTCAGAAGATATCTTAGGATAGGAAATTCAGTCAGATTCAACTCTTTCTCTCTAACTCCAGTGCAGCATCAGAGCACCGATGAACGGAAAGTTACCAGGATAACAATGGGCACACTTTTATATATCATAGATATCACAGAAGTTACATCATCCACATTACCTGAAGTTTCCTACTTAAGTGAAAATACTTGTGCTAAGACAGGTAATCTATCAATATGAAACCCTTCTAATTCCTTTAACTTCAGTGAAGAGAACTCTCAGATTGGCCAGGAACCTCGTGGATGAGACTTAAAAGGAATTCATTGTTCCTTATAAGAGTAAGGGGTGCAGCGTCTCAGGTTCTAAAAGGTGGACACTAAAGTACCATTCTTGGCATAACAGATAGTTTAAGAAGACCAAGACTTTTTCTTCTCCTTACTGATTATAGGGAGCTGCTTAAGTAGGTAGAGGGTGAGCCTATGTTCAGAGAGATTTACTTGAAAAGTTTGTTAAGAATACAAGGAAGGAAGTGAAATCCTTTGCTTCAGCAACTCATTGTCCTGAAGAAAATTAAATAAGCTTGTATCTTTGCCCTCGTAGAACAGGAAGACGTGTAGTAAACTTGAAAAATCTAGTCATCAGCAAACTATTTCAGAGGGTTTAATGGTATCCACACTCCACAGATTATAAATGTCTGCAGAGAGAAATGTACGGCTTGATTTACTTGATGAACATCAGTCTGGGAAGGATAGTAAAGAGATTTTTTAAAGTTTTTTTTAACTTTAGCTTCTGGCTGAAAATTAACAAAAAAAGATACAACTTAAAATGTTGGTGAGTACAGATCTGCATCATGTTGTATCTTTTGGTTTTGAGTTGTTTTATTCTGAGAAGAGGAGAGACTGTGACTTGGCAACAGAATCTATGAAAAGATACTCGTTTTTCTTAATGTTGCACTGAGTGTGACATGTGACCACTCACAGAAATGCTGTTGTTAATGAAGGAAGAGTTAGAGGAACACTCAAATGAACCTGGAGATGTTTTCTTTGAAAAAATTAAAGATAGGGGAAAAGAGTGCTTGTTTTTCTCAAATATCTGAGTTACTGTTTATCTGACTCGTGTCTCTTTTTTCTGCATCATATTATTTTTTTTTTAAATCAAGGAACAGGAACTGGAATAAAGGGAAAGCTATAGGTTATATTACAATGAAACACTTGAGACACTACCATTATTTGAAAGATTAATATGCAAAAGTAATGGCACGTTAGAGGATCCCACAGTATTCTATCAGTTGCAATCAGAAAAAACCTGAGAAGGGCACAGTGGGAAATTGACAGTCAGTGGAAGCTAGTTTTCACACAACAGTCATCTCAAAAAGAAAGCTAATGATTAAGCCACGATTTGAAGCTGAGGGTCATCACAGCAGCTTAAAAAGAAAGAAAGACAAATGTGTGCCATTTAAGTTGTCTAATTAAAGTTCCGGATACTCTCCAGTTCCCCAACAGTCACTGAATCTTGACCTCATGACGTAAATTTACGCCAACGGCATCTATACATTATGAAATTCTTAGAAATATGAAAGAAAGGGACGGACTTCCAGAGTAAATGGGTGGTGAGCTTGTCCAAAAATATCCATGTAAAAATCAATCATTTCACAATTCCGGACAAAAGGCATACAATAAATTAAGATGCTTTTATTCAAGAAAACTACTGCGCCTCAAACAACAAAAGGGCAGGGGTTTCTGATGAGTTAGCCTAGGCCTTTCCAGTATGGGCCGCACGTCTGTCACCGGCACAGACTGAATAGACCAGGAATCAAAAACAAAATAAAGCAACACCAGAATCAGAGATGTTGAATTATATACCTATCAGTGGTAAACAACCAGGAATGAACAATATTGCAATTAGTCTGAAAATTCTACAAAAAATAAAATAGTACTGGAATTTATTCCTAGAAATAATGGTTCCAAATTTAATGATTCGGAGATCAAATAGAATATCATCAAAGATACAGATCAACTTAATAATGTCAGTCAGCACTGTGACCTGACAACAGAAAGTAAATAACATTTACACAACAGTGCCTTAACGATGGTATACTGCATATCTTTTTAAGTGTTCATGGAAAATATATAAGGTAGATTATGATGTAGGGTACAAAAGAGACCCCATCTCAAATAAAATTTAAAGAGATAATTTACTAAGTCTTAAAAGAGACAAAGACATGGACACAGACACAGATACATCGTCCGGGTAAGGGAGGCCACCAACATGAGGCTGAAATGGCCTCCAAGGGTCTGCTGAGGTACAGCACTTCATAAAAAGGCACGGGAGGGCAAAGAAAACTGTTATGAAAGCATTAGTGGCCAAGCAACACATAACAATGTAGGTGGGATTACAGAAATAGGAGCGAGAAGACCATGATTGGGACAGGCACACCGTTAGATGAGAAGGTCTTACAAGATTGGTCCAGGTCTCCTGACCAAGGCAGTCAGGTGAGACCGACAGGGCAGGATCATGACCATGCAACCCCTCATAGCATCCCAGCAAGGTAAGCTTCATCAAGGACACACCCTTAGAAGAGAGACTGCTCCTCCCTGTGGGGGCCAGAGAGGAGTAGAGGCAGGCTACTCTCCAAGGAATTCTGCATGAAGGTAAGATTGCATCCTTGATTAATGATCAGAGGGCATTCAATGGAGGCTTAATTTATGTGGGGGACTCTGAAAATGGATTTTGGCTCCCAATGCCATTCATACCCTTTTGCAAACCAGGGTGCCGAGAATTTAAGCTCTAATACAATAATATCCTGTACCATAAGATAAAGTTTAAGCCAATGGTTCTCAACCTTCCTAATGCCACCACCCTTTAATACAGTTCCTCATGTTGTGGTGACACCCCCCCCCAACCATGAAATTATTTTCATTGCTACTTCATAACTGTAAATTTGCTACTGTTCTGGATCAGATGATCCCTGTGAAAGGGTCAATCGAGCCCCAAAGGGGTCGTGACCCACAGGTTAAGAACCGCTGGTTTAAACAGTTTTGAATTGAAATGATACTGTTTACGTTCTATGGCCACAAGAGACACGAACTAGGACTAGCTAACTAATGAAGACAGGGGATTATTACAAACACCTGGAAACTGAGCAACAGCTTTCCACAGCATCCCCCAATCAAAGTGGAAGTCTCAAGGCACATAAACAACACAATTCGCTGAATGAAAACACAATCAGGACTAATCAGAAGAGGTGAGGTGGATGAAGCTGAAGCAATGTTGAGAAGGAAATGTTAGCACCCAAACTTGCATAATGACAGAGGAAAATCTCAAACAAAACTAAGGACCTAATTGAACAAAAAGCAGAGGAAAATAAACAAAGCATTTATAAAGAAGGAAGCAATAAGAGACATAGATGAACAAATTAGAAACCAAACAAATAAATGAAAAACAATAGACAAAGTTAATGAACAAAGTGCCAATTCTTTGAAAAGATGAACAAAATTGAGAAACTTCTAGCAAGAACACGGCAGTAAGCAGCATGGCGGGGTGGGCGTGGGATGGTATTTTGACTTCCTCTGGCTTCCCTGTGGCCACCAGGCAGAGGTCAGACATGCCTCCGTGCTCCATCTTGCTTTATCTACTCTGACTCCAACCACTGTTCTCACAGCACTTTACACCTCTGATGGATTCAATCATCCATGACAGAGGCCACACAGAGCTCAGACAATAGTCAAAATTATAGGGGGGTAGCCCAGACAATAGTCAAAATTATAGGGTGGTAGCTCAGACAATAGTCAAAATTATAGGGGGGGTATTCAGGAATTTATTCTTCCCATAAATCAGGATCAATAAACAGTAAGGATACTGACATTGGTCCACTGCAGCACCTCTCTCTAGACTAAATCTGGCCAGCAGCCAAGTCTCTCTCTGATCTTCACCCTCAGCCACATGGTCCCCTGACCTCTGCCTTCCTTGTCCACAGTCCCATAGTCTCAGTGATGCTCCTCTTGCTTTGTCGTACAGTCTCTGGTGTCTCTGGTTTCATCCCCTTCCACTTCAGACAGAGACCTGAAATGTGCTCTTCTGATGGTTCCAGGTTTTTTCTTCCTGCTGGAGATGGATCGCAAACACAGACGAATGGCTTTGATGTCACTATGGTCTTGTCTTTTAGCTGACCATATACATGAGGAAGAGGAAGGATGCTGCCTAAGCCACTCATAGTTATCTTGTAGGGCAGGGTACACCTGCCCCTGTGAGTTTTTGAAATACTAACTCTTTACACAAGTAGAATGCCTCATCTTTCTCCTGTGGAGTGGGCTGGTGGTCTCAGACTGATGACCTTGCAGTTAGCAGCCCAATATATAACCATTATACTGCCAGGGCTACTGCCAGTTGTGGTCTGAACTCTGACAATGTACTTCTGAAACCATTGTTGCATGAGCTTCAGTACAATTTTATTTACATATAACAGTGATACTGTTCTAAAATTTGAAAAATATTGAATCATCTTTCTTTAGAATGGATAGAAATATGAATCTCTTCTAGTCCTTGCTGGCCAAATAGCTATCTTCCAAGTTTCCAGGCATAGACCAGTATTTTATCAGTTTGTTGAAACATTTCAATTGATATTCAATAAATCCCTGGGGCCTTGTTTATGGCTGATGCTTTCAGTGTATCTTGGACTTCTTTGAGGCTATTGTTTATATGCTACCTCTTGAAATGGTTGAATGTCAACTAGTTCTCTTTAATAGTGACTCATGTATTCTTTCTATCTTCCTTTTTTAATTTTAATCATTTTATTGGGAGATCTTACAGATATATCATTCCATAGTTCAATCACATCAAGCAGTATTGTACAATTGTTACCATAATCAGTTTCAAAACATTGTCTTTCTTCTTGAACTCCTTGATATCAGCTCCTTTTTATCCTCAACCCCTACTCCCCAGGAACCCTTATTATCATTATTTTCTGGAAAAGTTTTTTCTACCATA
>NW_022111365.1:2162471-2164461 GCF_000313985.2 Echinops telfairi | reverse complement strand
CTTTACACAATTGATGTATGTATGGATTGTGATAAGAGTTGTATGAGCCCCTAATAAAATGATTAAAAGCAAATAAACAAACAAAAAATCAATACTGCATTATTAGAACAAGCCATTCTTGAACTGTGGTAAGATTTAAGTTGAGGCCTAAAGTCCACCTGCTTCCTTTTTACATTTGTATATATATATATATATATATCAACAAATACACATATATTTATATATTTATACATATATAGTTTCCTTCCTCTTTTCTTTTTTTCTTTCCTCCTACCCCACTATTATGTTTACCCATCATTCACTTCTCAGTAACTCCTCTCAAATACAATTTGGTTAAACTAGACTAGAAAAGTTACACCCTCCACGCCATCAATTTTAGAACACTTAGTGTTCCCCTGCACCATCACTTTTGGCTCTCTGCTCACCTCCCTCCACCTCCCATGGCCCCCCAAGAACTGTCAGGCCAGTCACTGTCTCCCCTTTTACCCCTCCGTCCCCCACCCTCCCACCATCACAAGACTTTTGATGCTTCCTGAATCAGTCGATATTTTGCCCATAGAATCTTTCAAGATTGCAAATCAAGGTTCGGATTTTTTTCTCGAGTTTTTTTCAGTTTCAGATCTGCTGAGCATGTTCATTTTCCTTTTGGTGTTCTGATGCTAGGTCTCTGCACATTTCATTATAAGCATTTTTAAATTTCCCTATTCAGCTCATTGACTTCTTCATTTCTTCCATACGCTTTATTGTTAAGAGCAATTTTCAGAATCTCTTCTGACAACCACTTGGGTATTTTCTTTCTTGCCCGCCATTTTAATGACCTTTGTTTTCTCCTTGAATGACAATGAATGCAGCATTCCCTTTGATTGTGTTGTTCCTGGCTAAGTAAATCCTGATTTTCTGATTCAAAATGGCCAATATTGTCTACTTCAGCTCAATAAGGCTGGGGATATGGCTCTTTATGCATTCCATTCTATTTTCTACCATTTCCAATTTTCTTGGATTCAGACCTTCCACATTCCAAGTCCTAATCAGTAGCAGAATGTTGCAGCTGTTACTTCTCCCCTTGAGTTGTGCCCCAGCAGCCGATGAAGATCCTGATGGCTCCACTCCCATAGACTACGCTCCATTCAATCACCATGGTCAACTCCACTCTGAGAAAGCAGCTCCTCCGGCACATTTCAAGTGCCCTCGGCCTGTGATGCCCTCCAGCACTGCCGCCAACAATGCTCTACTTCCATTCATCGAGCCTTCAGTCTCTGACAATGTTTTAAAGCTGTGCCTAAGGTTTTCAGGGGCTACTTCTTCCTAAGTGAGCAGCCAATTCCTTCTTGTCTGTTCTTGGTCTCCAGGCTCCACTGAAACCTGTTCACTTTGGGTAACGCTAATGGCATTTGAAACAGCAGTGACCTGGCTTCCAGCATTACAGATACACACAAGCCACCAAAGTGAGACAAACTGACAGACAAGTGGTGAACCACAGATCTAGAGCTCTGAATTATGATACCCAGAAGAGTCATATTAATTGAGTACATCTGAAACCAAAGTCTGACAATATTTAGGATGAAAGGAGATATAATTTTAAATCTTATAGACATAAAAATGATAATAATAATAATAATAATACAATAACCACACAGGCAATATTAATAACAAATAGGTCTACACACATAGTTACCAACTTAGATGAAATGGACTAATTCTTCAAAAGTGCTATCACAACTCAATACACCTAGTATGAAAAAAATAATTTGAATAGCGTTATAAAAATTAAAATTGTAATTTAAATATCCCTTCAAAAGAAATTTCCAGACCCAAATGGTTACATTGAAAGTTCTACAAAACATTTAAATAAGAATTAAAACCAATTCTATACAGTCTCTTTTTGGAAACATTCTATGAAGTCAGTATTATTGTGATGCCCAAATCAGACGTTATTATTTTTAAAAAAGGAAATTTATATCAATATCACTAATGATAGAAAAATATTAAG
>NW_022111365.1:2126298-2162153 GCF_000313985.2 Echinops telfairi | reverse complement strand
GGAACTATGGAATGAAGGGAATACCCCTTATACTCTTTTCGTTGAGGCCCACATTGCTCCGACATTCCTGTTAAAACCAGTCAGTTGCCATGCAGTCAATTCTGACTGGTGATTTTCACGTGTGTCAGAGCAAAACTGGCTCTCTAGGGCTTTCAATGGCTGTGTTTCATTAGTCAAACAGCAGGTTTTTGTCAATGACAACTCTCGGTGGACACAAACCTCCAGCCTTTCAGTTAGAAGTTAAGTGAGTTAAATGTCTATACTCCCAGGGACACCACTGGTAGAATACACGATAAGTAGCCAGGAGTGGCTGGGAAATGTGATCTTTGTCAAGGTGTCTTGTGCTCAGCTAGAGTGGTCTATTACTGCAGAAGAAAGGGAAAATTTATCTTAGTCATGATAGATTGTATTATTTGCTCAAAACTGTATCTCTACTGGAACCATCCCCACAGGACCCTTCCCTGCATCCCTTATGGCAGTTTTGGTATATTTGTTGTTATGAGAAGATGCGATAAGAATCTTAATGTTTTCCTTAAGACAATGGATGCTCTTTCAATTGGGGACTTGGAATGAATTAGACACAATGCCTATCATAAATGGTATATATGAAGGAATTTCAAAATGTTCATGGGAAAATATAATTATTTTCAATTTCATTTTTTGCATGAACAGAGGGCAACATCATCCAGAGAGCAACACAGGTATAAAAGTATCCAAAGGAAAATAAACCTTTTGTTGTTACCATTAGGGGCTGTTTAATTGGTTCTCCTAGTGACTCTATGGATAATCCTCACAACTGTTCTTATGTTTGAACCCATTGATGCAACCACTGTGTTGATCCATTTTGTCAAAGGTCTTCCTCCTTTAAAATGTCCCACTACTTTACTACACATGAGATCCTTCTCCAGGGACTGGTGTCTACTGATAACATGTCCAAAGTACATAAGATAAAGTGTTGCTATCCTTTCCTCTAAGGAGTATTCTGGCTGTATTTCATCCAAAACAAATCTGTTTGTTTTGTTTTTTTCTTTTGACACTCCACAGTACTTTCAATATTTTTCTCCAGCACCATAATTCGAATTCATCAATTCCTCCATGGTTTTCTTTATTCAAAATCCAACTTTCACAGGCATATAAGGTTACTGAAAATTCTATGGCTTCAGACAGACACATTTCAGTCTTCAAACTTAAACGTTGCTTTTCAACATATTAAAGACGTCTTGTGCAGCAGACTTACACGATGCAATATGTCTTTTGATCTCTTGGCTGCTACTTCCATGAGCATAGATTGTGGACCCAAGCAAGACAAAAATAAAGCTAAAGGACTGAAATTAGGGGATCAGAGGTATAAGTTTATAAACCAGAACAACAGCAAAGCAAAAAAAGGAAATTAATGATGTAGTTCAGAATTTCTAAATTGACAGTCCATTTGAAGATTTCAGACCATTTTAGCCTTGAGAAGAAATTAATAGTTTACAGGATAACTTCTAAGAACATTAATAAACTGCATCATAATAAAAAAGGAGAAAATCATAAAGATTTAATAAACATGAAAACAATAGTAATGGAGAAAATGATAAGAAAATCCACAAACAAAATTAAGTTGGCACATAAAAGTATATGGAAAAGAGATACCAGCAGCAGCACAAGCAAAAACCTCTATTACGTAACTGTAATAAATGAGTGTACCAGTCAAGAGACAGAATAGGAGAATTTTTTTTAATCCATCAATATGCATGTCTTATAAACAAGGACAAAATAAACTGAAATGCAAAGGCTAGAAAAACATCTGAAGCAAGTAGTAATTTTTAAAAAGTAATTTCTGATAAAAAGACATAAGGAACAAATCATCGTAAGAGACAAAGATGACACAATGATCAAAAAGGCAATTGAATAAAAAGACATAGTAATTATAAATATATATGGACTTGATGAAAGACCATCAAAATGCATCGAAATTTAACTGAAGAATTTACGACCCCACAAGATTTGTGGTCAACTGTAATATGTTATTTCTAATGAAAGCAGAACAACTAGAAACTCAATAAAGACACAGAAGAACGAAGTAATCAAACCAACTGGACCGCAGAGCAATAAACACAACAGTGACTATATAACAACACAATATACACTGCTTCCCATTATACATGGAATCATCTCCAGAACAGACCGTGTGAAAGGCCATAAAGCAATCTCCAAAAGAATTTAAATATTGAAATATTATAAAGCATCTTCTCAGATGACATTATGAAATTAGAAATCAACAATAAGAATATCAAAGTTATGGAAACTGAGTATCACCATGCTGAGAAAAACTACTCGTTAAGAGGGGGGAAAGTGTTTTGAATTAAATGATAATTAAAATACAATAACCTCAATCAAACCTTGAAACACAGCAAAAGCAGTATTTTAAAGACAATTAACAGTAATAAACACACACATCAACAAAAGAAAGAACAAAAATCAACACCTTAACCCAACATCACAAATAATTAGAAAAAGAGCAGCAAAGTAAGCCTACCATCACCAAAAGAAAAGAAATCATAAAGTTTAACACAAAAATAGTGAAAAATAAGAGAAAGCATGAACAAACTTAAAGTTGGTTCATTAAAAGATTAATAAAATGGGGGAAACACTGGCAAATCTAACAATGGAAAAGATTTAAATAACACAAATAAGAAATCAAGTGGGTGGTATAACAAGAGAATCAACTAAACTAAAAAAATACAAAACCAAAAAAAACCATTTCTGGAAACACACAACCTATGAGAACTAACAGAGTGGGGTAGAAATTTTGAACAGACTCATTAGACCCATCAAAAGAAAAAGAAGAAATCAAATTAGTCATTAAAGAACTCCAAGTAACAACAACAAAAATTGTAGTCCAGATGGCTTTACTGGTGAATGTTGCCAAATGATTCCAGCATATAGAGAAGGATGAAATGTTCCTGTTTTCATTTTATGAAGTGACCGTAACCTTGACACTAAGATGAAAATACTCCCCCCCTCTACTCTCCCCACCAAAAAGCCTGCCTCTGGATCACTTCTCAATGATACTATCGCTATAAGACAAAGTAGAACTGCTCAATAGGGTTTGGGCAGCTGTGCATAAAAATTCTCAACAAAATTCCAGTCACTAGAATCCAACAACACATAGAAAATAATAATACACCATGAGTAAGTGCAATTCACACTTGGCAATATAAACATAGTTCAGCGTTAGAAAAATAATCAATGTATTCCATCACATAAATTAACCAAAGAGAAAGATCTTGTTAATTAATACAGAAGAGGTATTCAACAAAATCCAACATCAATCTCTAAAACAAACAAAAAAAACTTTAAAAATTAGAATAAAAGGATAATCCCAATACATAATTAAAAGTACATGTACAAAACCATAGGAAACCAATGTCTGACATGACTTTCAATAGAGAGAGATTCAAAGCGTCCATCTTGAGAATGGCAACCAGGTAAGGATGTTCCCTGACAGCACCCATTTCAATATTATACTGAGTCTTAGCGAAGAGCATGAGGCATGAAAGGTAACTAACACTTCCAATTGATCCTATACATGAAAATTCAAAAGTCTCAGCAAGAAAAGTATTGGAACCACTTAAAAGGTTCAGGAAAGTGGCAGGGTAAAAATCAAGAAATAAAAATCAGACAGATTCCTTTGACCAACAGAGAACTCTAAAGACAAAACTAAGGAAACAGTACCATTTGAAATACTGATGCAATGGATGAAACATTTAAGGGTAAGTCCAACCAGAGATGCAAAAATCCTTTACAAAGAAAGTACAAAACACTACTACTACAAAAAATGAACAAACAAACAGAGACCTTGCTAAAAGGAAGAATATACCATGCTCACAGGCTGGACATATGCTGGGCAAATCATTAGAGAAGCTGGATTAAAAGAAGAAAACGTGGCATCAGGATTAGGAGAAGTCTTTTTAACAACCCACAATATGAAAATGACACAATCCACCTGGCTAAGAGTGAGGAGGACTTGAAGCACTGTTGACAAAGTTCAAGAATCACAGCCTTCAGTATGTAAAGAACAAAATCCTCACACCTGGGCCAATAGATAACATCATGACAAATGGAGAAAAAGCGAAAGTTGTCAAGGAGTTTGTCTTGCTTGGATCCACAATCAATGCTCATGGAAACAGCAGTCAGGAGATCAAGAGACATATTGCATTGGGTAAATGTGCTGCATAAGATCTCTTTAGAGTATTGAAAGCAAGGGGGTTACTTTGAGGACTAAGGGTGCACCTGACCCAAGCCATGGTATTTTCAATTGGCTCATATGCATGTGAAAGTTGGACACTGAATAAGGAAGACGAAAGAAGAATTGATGTATTTGAATTGTGCTGGAGAAGAGTACTGAAAGTACCATGGCCTGATAGAAGGACAAACCAATATGTCTTGGAAGAAATATGTCCAAAGTGCTCCTTAGAGGCAAGAACGACAAGACAGCCCTACATATTCTGTACATATTGCTAAGAGCGTCCAGTCCCTGGAAAAGGACAGACATCATGCTTAGTAAAGTGGAGGGGCATCCAAAAAGAGGAAGGCCCTTAACGCGATGGTTTGACACAGAGGCTGCAGCAGTGGGCTCAGCACAGGAAGATCGGAGGCTGGTGCAGGACCTGACAGCACCCCCCTCTGTTGTGCAGAGGGTTGCTCTGGGTGACAATGGACTCCATGCCACCTAATGACAACAATACGGGCAGGAAGACCTAACATATGAAAATGGCAATACTGCTCAAAGCAATCTATCGATATAATAAAATCCCAATCCAGATTTGATGACCATTTTTAAAAGAGATGGAAAATATGATCACTGAATTTATATGGAAAGAAACCCTAGATAATCAAAACACTAATAAAAAAGAAGAAGAAGAAGAAGAAGAAAGAGAGAGAGAGAGAGAGAAAGTAAGTAAGTGCCCTCATGCTTCCAGATCTCAGAGCCTACTACTCCACCATGGTATTCAAACAGCTTGCTACTGGTACAATGGCAGACACATGCAGTAGTGAAACCAAACTGAGGACACAGAAGTAAATCCATACACTATGGACAGTTGATCTTTGACTTAGGATAAAACTCATTACATAAGAAAGAAGAGATCATTTGTTTAGCAAATGGTACAAGAATGTCACTTTGAGGACTAAGGTGCACCTGAACGAAGTCATGGTATTTCACTTTCCTCATATGCATGTGGAAGTTGGACAGTGAACACAGAAAATTGAAGAATTTGAAGTATGATGTTAGTTAATAATATTTAAAGTATCATGGACTTCCAGAAAAATAAACATAACTGTCTTGGAGGAAGGACAGCCAGAATGCTCCTTAGAAGCTAGGATGGCAAGATGTCTCTTGTCCCTGGGAAAGCACATCCTGCTCGGTAAAGTAGAAGGCCCACGGCAAAGAGAAAGGCCTCACCAAAGTGGCAACAACAAGGGGCTCCAGCAGCGCACTTGGGAGGATGGCCGAGGACCAGGCCGTTTCATTCTGCTGTGCAGAGGGTCTCTGTGAGTCTGAACTGACTCTGCAGAACGTAGCAACAATGAATGACAGCTCTTGGAGTAAAATGACACAAAACACACTTCACACCATTAGAGCAAAGTTTCAAAAATCAGAAAAGAGCAAATGTTGATAAGACTGTGGTAGAGATTAGACCCCTAATACACGGCTGGTGTGATTGTAAAATAGTACAACTACCATGGAAGTTACTATGTAGCTTCCTAAAATATTAGAAATAGAAATACCATTGGATCCAACAATCCCACTAATAAGTTTTTCCAGACAAATAAGAAATGCACTCATATGCTCATCACAGCAGTGTTTATAATGATAAAAAGATGGAAATAAGGATTAAAAGCTGTGGCATATACATGATGGAACACTAAATAAAGTAGATTGTGCTCAACTAGTAGAAAGAATAGAATTTGGGGATGTAAAGGCTTGTTTAAATACAAGCAGCCATCTAAGTGAGGCATCAACTAAGTCCACATGGAAGAAGCACACCAGCCTGTGTGATCAAAGGATTGTAAATAATATAATCCAAATCCATAGGAGGGAATTAAGGGTCCACACATGGATTTAACCTCTGGGGAATCCCCACCAATCACACTTGAGGGATATAAATACCCCTGTTATCAGACAGAGAGCATTGTAAAGTCGATTATGACAGAAATAGGTCAAATGTAATATTTTATCATTTGATCTCTTTTTAGACCCATTTTAAAGCTGTTTTGATTTTTTTTAAGGGAAGGGAAAATACAAGTGGATTAAGCCTGTGGGGAATACCTTCTGACCATGGACCCAGGAAGTGAATAACCTTGTTAATGTGCAGAACACATTGGAAAGTGGTTTGTTGCAAGTTGGCTTAAAATTTAGCACCCTATCATTTGATCCTCCTTATAATCCATTAAAATTTGTTCTAATTTTTAACATTTTCTGCATTCTTTTCTATTGAGGTTTTTAATCTGTTTTACTTTATCTGTTAGTTCTGTTGTGGTGGTGGTCCATTTGTTTTTTAATATTTTTCTGTATATGAAATCCAGGATAGGTAAATATGTAGACACGGTAAATGAATTAATGTTCTCTTGGGGGTGGCGGGGGATGTTGGAGGGAAATGGTGAGCTAACAAAGATAAGTACAAGAGTGAAGAAAATATTCTAAAACTGAATGTGGTGATGATTGTACAACTTTGTGATGTGACTAAACTATTAAATTGTCTGATATGTGAATTATATGGCAATAAAACCATTTGGAGAAAAATAATAACAAATGTACAAAATACCTTATAATATGGATGAACACGGAGGATGTTATGCTGAGTGAAATCAGTCAATCACAAAAATGACAAGTATTATATGGCAATGCTATTATGAAAATTAAGAAAGATTTTTACACACAATTTTTTTATTGTGATAGTTGCCTAACATGGCATGGTAATTGAGGGTAAATCACTAACTGAGGGACAGACACATATTAATTTGAGTGAAAAGAGAAGCAAACAAAAAAACCAACAGCAACACACACATAAAACCCACAAACAAAACAAAACACAAATACACATTAAAATGACCATGTTTAAAAATAGTGATGAATCTGCTAAACACCTCACAGTACAGATGAACCTGGGGTAGAGAGAGACGTTGGTGCTGTGTATGCATTAGGGGGTTGAATGTGATAAAATGGTGTCCTAACTTAAGCAGTGCAATTAGATTACATGAAGGCATGATGCAGTTCCCAACAAGTTTCTCTCCGCCTCTCTACAAAACTAGAAAGAGAGCCACATCTCTCCATAAAAGGGCTCATAACCAGAATCCTCAGATTGGTTGGTGCTAAAGAAACTTCTGAGACACCAATACCTGAGACTTTGGAGGGATTCTATGGTGAAGAGTCATGGCTTGTACTATTCTATAATATTAGACTTATAAAAAATAACCCAAAGCATCAACTCTATGGAACACTAATGCCTTGCTTATCCCTCACCAATTGAATAGAAGAAAGGTTAATGAACAGACAGCAGAGCAGTGGGCTATAAATTATTCAAAAATATCATTTATTTTCAATCAAATGAAAAAAACGCCAAAACCCTAAACTCAACCCCTGACTTGTTCAGCAAGCAAATTACCCCTAGGGTCTCTTTCAAATCTAAATGGCTATTTTATGATTTACATAGCAAAGGCATAGCTGCAAAAGAATGATGAGAGGAATCTGGGGAAATGAAGGGAAAAGAGAAGTTGAAATTTATTTGGAATAGTGGAATTAGAGTTTGTCTCAACACTGAGAGACTCATGTTTGCAGTTTGCTAAGGTTTATGTTGTGAAGTCATTTTATGTTGGGAGTATGCCTTGCAGCTTTGGGAAAGTACTTTCAAACATCCCAATAGCCACTATGGTTTTTAAGATAAATATTTTCAAATCTGTTTATTCCCATTGAACTTTATCCCTGACTACTCCGTTTCCTCCTTAGTCTCTGTTTTGCTTTCCATTCATGCATCATTCATTCATATATGTGTTCATTTATCTAGCACATACATGTGTTCCTTTATTAAGTAATATCACAGACTCTAGCACTAGATTGTTTGAGTTCAAATTTTGACTCCAACATTTATAGATGTGACCTCTGACTAATTACTTAACCAAAACAAACAAACAAGCAATAACAAAACACTGCAGTCCCATTGATTCCGACTTAGAGTGACACGGAGTAGACTGAGTGTGGGACAGAGTAGAATGGAAGCTATCTAGGCTGTAAACTTTATAACGGTAGACGGCTACATCTTTCTGCCATAGAAAGACAAGTGTGTCGAACCATCAACCTTTCGGTTAACAGCCCATTTATTAACCACTGTGGTACCAGATATTGTTAATTACTTAGTTTCTCTTATTTGCTCAATTCATCTATTAATCATATGGATTACCTCCTAGGTATGAGCAGTAAATTAGTTGATATTGTAAAGCACATAGAATGGTACTTGGCACACACTATTACGGTGTAAGTCTCTTGTTTTCTAGTCAGTTCTTATTCATGTTGACCCCAAGCATTAAAGTATAAACACAATGTAGGGTTTTCTTGACTGTGATTTTAGGGATACAGATCCCCAGATTTTCAGGCAGGTGGGTTGAGTTTAAACTGCCAAATTTTATGTGTTTGAGGGTAACCCATTTGTGCCACCCAGGGAATTAATCACTGTGAGTCTTACTGTTATTGTTGAGAACCTGCTCTAAAGGAGGAAGATGCTGTGAAAGACATCTAGGTGAATAATTCATTCATGTTCTCAGGAAACAGTCATGGAAATAAGACATGAGTACAAAGACATGTAATATTGGGCTGAAAGAAGGTTTCACAAGTGAGCTATCAGGGATATGGGAATAAGATAAGTGAGGTTAATTTTGGCTGGAAACAAAGGGCAAGCTCCATGATCAAATGAGGAAATGATGTAACAGAAAATAACCCTCATACACGATAGAGATATTGTGGGTTAATTTGTGTCCCCTTCTCCCAAACATATGTTACAACCTGTATACCAGTGGATATAGTCTAATCTAATTTAATGCAACCACTTTCCCCAAGACAAGCTAATATTGTCAGTCAGGTGGTTGAGGAAATGGGCCAAATGGTGGTACGTTGAGGAGACTGAAATGGATGTGTTAAAAATGTTTTTAAATGTGTATAAATTACATTGGTATAAATACACCAATGTAAAATTGGTGATGTGTTTTATTAACCTTAATCTAAATCATAATAAAAAAGTTTTAAGTTAAAAAAATAACAACAAGGAATATCCAAAGTTACAAACGCAAAAGACATTGACATGGCCAAGACCCGGATTTAGACTTTAGTTTCCAGAGTTTTGAAACTTCCTGTTCTTTTGAGCCATCCAATTGTGGTATTTCTGTTTCAGCAGCACTAGCCTAAAATTCTTCCCCATCTTTTATGTGCAGAGGTCTAGAACGCATACACTAGTAATATCGACTGAAAAAGTATAACTAGCACAAAATACTCAAGAATTTTGTTAAAGATTCTGTGTGAGAGGACCTGGAGGAATCACTGAACAACCTTTAACTAAGTCAACAGACTCAGTCTCACATCACTCTCCACTTGATCCTGCTATAAGTTTGAATCCTTAAGCTTTCTTTGAGTAGCAAAATTGGCCTAACTTTACCCCAGGTACACTAAGAAATTCAATGGAATGTGACTCTCTTGACCTACAGAGACCACTGCAGTTTAGTTAGGAAGAATAAATCCCACTCCTGTGGCAAGTGAATAGCCAGCAAACACAAATACAAGTTCAATAAAACAAGTCAGGCCAGTGCAGCGTGACTCACCGTCATCAGAGTCAGACAGATAGCACTGGAGGAAATGAAGAAGGGAGAAGTCACATTAAACTGGACTAATCCGAAAAAGGAGCTTGTTTTTAAATTCAGGGTAGATTGGGATGAGGCACTCAAGGCCCAACAGAAAGTCAGGAATTAGGTAGCAGTGGAAATTGGGAGTTCCCAGGAAGAAATAGAAGCAAGAATGGATAATAACAACTAACGTCTGAATGCTAACTGCATGCTAATTTTTATTCTAATGGAGTTACATTATTTCAGTATCATAACAGCTTTATATGAGGCATAGAAATTTCACTCTCATTTTACAGATGTAAAAACTGGTGATCTCTTGGCTACTCATCTTATGAGTGAAGATTCTGCCCTCCAACCCACATTTGTGTGACCTCCAGTTCCCACTACCACTACTTCCATTAAACTGTGCTGTTTGAGAACATGGGTGAGACAGATCAGAATCTCTCGAGTCTATAGATCTAGATTCTATATCCATAAGATAAAGTTGTCATTTTCCAGACTTGAACTTGTTCATTTCTGCTATGCACATGGTAAGGTGTATGATAGTCAATGATGCTCATGAAAATACCTAACATATTATAGGTATACTTAAAAAAAAGTTTTATTGGCATATAATCTAAATATCACACAATTCAATAGCTCAATCACATCAAGAAGAGTTGTACCATCATCAACATAATCAGTTTTAGAACATTTTCATCATTCCTGTACTCATCATTATTAGCTTCCCATACTCCAAAGGAACTATTAATCCAGCAACTGTCTCTATAGATTTCCCTATCCTGGATTTCATATACAGAAAAACATTTTTAAAACCTGGAAAATCTCATTACCAACTTTATGTAGAAAGGAAAGAAAACAAAACCGCCTTTCACTCCTAAACTTTGAAGCCTACTGTACAGACACGGTAAGCAAAACAGCCTGGTACTGGTTCAATGACAGATACAAAAGCCAATGGATTAGAGTTGAGAAAAATTTAAAGCCCCTCACACCTAAAGAGTGGTTTGAGTGGGCTTACATGGACTTGAATCTTTAGTGACAAACAAGTGCATCTCAAAAACAAAACAAAAAAATCTAACAACAGCCAAGTCAAATGGATTTTCAAAACATCAATAGGAAGGAAAACAGAAAATATTAGAACTAGAACAAATTTTAAATGGATCAAATGGGAAATCAAATGATAAGCCTCCAAAGAATGCCCTCTGGTCATAGTTGAGGGTTGCACATAGCCTTGTTATCAGAGAGCATTGTAAAGGAAGTGGGAGTTAACAAACCCCTGGACAAGGGAAAAACAAATTGATGGAGGGGAGGGTGTAGGAGGTCTGATAGGGCTTGATAAAGGGCAATGTAACCAAGAGGAATTACTGAAACACAAATGAAGCTGAGCATGATAGTGGGACAAGAAGAAAGTCAAAGGAAATAGAGGAACGAACTAGGAGCCAAAGGGCATTTATAGAGGTCTAAATGCAGGTATGTACATATATGTAAATATATTTATATATGATGATGGAGAAATAGATCTATGTGCATATATTTATAGGTTTAGTATTAAGGTAGCAGATGGACATTGGGTCTCTACTCAAGTAGAACACTCAATGCAAGAACACTTTGTTCTATTAAATTGGCATTCCATGATGCTCACCTTCCCAACATGATCATTGAAGCCAAAGTGGATACATAAACAAATATGGTGGAGAAAGCTGATGGTGCCTGGATATCAAAAGATACAGTGTCTGAGGTCTTAAAGGCTTGAAGATAAACAAGCGGCTATCTAGCTGAGACGCAACAAAGCCCACATGGAAGAAGCACACCAGCCTGTGTGATCAAGAGGTGTCGAAGGAATCAGGTATCAGGCATCAAAGAACAAAAAAGTCATATCATTGTGAATGAGGGGGAATGCAGAGTGGAGACCCAAAGCCCATCTGTAGGCAACTGGACATCCCCTGACAGAAGGGTCATGGGGAGGATACGAGCCAGTCAGCGTGCAGCATAGCACCAATGAAACATACAACTTTCCTCTAGTTCTTTAATGCTCCCCCCACCCACTATCATGATCCCAATTCTACCTTACAAATATGACTAGACCAGAGGATGTACACTGGTACAGATAAGAGCTGGAAACACAGGGAATCCAGGACAGATAAACCTCTCAGGACCAGTAATAATAAGAGTAGCAACACCAGGAGGGGAAGGGGAAGGAGGGGTAGGAAGGGGGAACCAATCACAAGAATCTACATATAACCACTTCCCTGGAGGACAGACAACAGAAAAGTGAGTGAAGGGAGATATCGGACAGTGTAAGACATGAAAAAATAATAATAATTTATATATTATCAGGGGTTAGTGACGGAAGGGAATGGGGAGGGAGGGGAGAAAATGAGGAGCTGATACCGAGGGCTTAAGTAGAAAGCAAATGTTTTGAGAATGATAATGGCAAATGTGCTTGATACAATGGATGTATGCATGAGTTGTGATGAGTTGTCCATGCCCCCAATAAAAGGATTTTAAAACAAAAAAAGACAATTAGAGCCAGTGTAAAAATTTGATATCCTTTTTGACCCATTTGGAGGACCCCTGGTTTTATAGTGGTTACCTCTTGGGCAGCTAACCTTAAGGTCAGCAGTTCAAAACCACCAACTGCTCCACAGACCAATGAGCCTTTCTATACCTGTGAAGAGTTAAAGTCTCAGAAACCCAAAGGGGCAGTTCTACCCACTTCTACAGGGTCACTGTGAGACAGCATCAACTAGAGGGCAGAGAGTGACCAATTTAAAGTTGTTTCCGTTTTTTATTTTTAAAAAGCTAAGAGGAAATGCAAGTGAATTAGTTCTCTTGTGAATAATGGCTGACAAGACACCAGGAATGTGAATAGCTTTGCTATCATGCAGAATGTATTGGAAAGTCGATTATTGAAGATACAGTTAGGTTAAAATTTAACACCTTATAGGTATAGTTTATTGTAGGTGATTTTTCATATTTGCTTCTGAGAGGCCTCCAGCCTAGCCTTCCTTTTGAAACAAATTGCCTATTTATTTAATCTTTATTTTTTTAATCTGGGAGGCCATCTTGAATTGTCTCAAGGCTACTTTCCGTATACTTGTGCTCAGATTTTGCATGGTGTCCTGGGTGGAGAGTAGGCAACTCTCTGGGTTGGCTGGCTCTGTCAAAGGAATCCTTTCCGTGACATATTTTGGGAGTGCTTGCAACTCCTATTCCCTCTCTCCTTCTCATCAACATGCCAACACACCCTTTAAAAGATCTTCGGAGCCCACTTCCACCAGACATTGTAACAGTCAGGCTAATGAATGGTCTGCCTGCCCCTTTCCAGTCTGAAGTATGCACTCCCAGTGGTTTAAAGGAATGAGGGAGTAGAGTGAGGAGGGCCAGGGTTTAGGGCCTCTGGGACTTGACCTCAAAGCTGTCTGAACTTCAAGAGTCAAAGCAAAGCCAGGGAAGAATGGCAGGTTTTGTTATAAGATCAGCCCCAATCAATATGGTACAATTTCATAGCTCATTATTCCTGTGTGTGCTGAAGCACACTTGGGGAAGCAGTGGGGGCAGTGATGGAGTCTGGGAAGAGGGCAAAAAAAGAATCATATGGAAGCAATTAGCTGAGCCTTCATTCAAAAAAGCATTAAGGTACTTGTAGCACTAAAGCTAAAGTGACCCCTAGGCTGGGACCATAATTCTCCAACACTTAACATCATTTACTCTGCAGATGTGCATTTTATACAGAAATATCAGTTTACCACTTTGAAAAATTAACCTATTGAAGGCTGTCAAGATCTGACACCCTTGAGGGGAGTCGGTATTATATACTGTATTGTCTGCACAGCTTTCCGTGTTGCCTCCCCCTGCCACCCAAATCAAGAATGCCTGGCACAATGGAGAAATGAGGTGACTAACAAGGGAGTGGACAAGGGTTGAGAATTAAGGACACAAATAAAATGCTGGTTGTCTTGAGGATAAAATATTCATTCCTTATGTTCCAAAGCACAAAAAGCTTGAGTAAATGATTCTCTCCACTCACACTCACATACACACTCTACATCTAGAATTTCTTCCAAAGTCAAAAAGTCCAGAGGGAATGAAGAAGGAAATGATATGCAAGTTAGCATGAGGAGAAAGTATATCTATGTGTGCTAATATGTCTAAATTATAATGATTACAATGGAGATTATAAATTTGTGACTGGTGTAGAAAGCTCATTTTGTTAAATGCATTTGTGTTTTTTTTTCTTTAATTTCCTAGAAGAATGTGATGCTAGTTTTTAAAAATGGAATAGACTGCTAATCTTTACCTATCCAACTGAAAATTTAAAATAATCTATTATTTTCAAGTTGGTAGAAATGTGTACCTCCTGACAATATGGGTGGAAAGCTAGTTTAGCAAAATAAAATTTCAGAATAGGTATTTGATAAAGACTATCAAAGCCTTCAAGATGTGTATATGCAAGAATGAATAGTTCAACTTACAGGAAAGTGAGCAAGGATGTGAAATTTAAGATGTAGGAAAATAAAAAAAAATATCTTACTTTGCCTTTAAAGAGAATAAATAGATAAATGCAAAAAGGTCTTATAATAAGGAATTCACAAAATATATCATACATCTTTAATGCAATAACACGCAACCATTAAAATCATACTTTAAAAAAATATTTATCCACATGAAAAAAAGGTTAACTTGCTAATAGACAAAAATGAGCTGCAAATAACTATTCACAGCATGTTTCCATATTTTGCAAATCTACACATATATGTTAACATTTAAAACACAATATCATGTCAAAAATACCTTTGGTTCAACAGAACCATATTTTTTCGGTTATGTGAATAGTTTGTTTTGCACTTAGCAAATTCCAAATTACCAAGAAGGCCTTCACTCGGGTTATAAGTTGACATCATTGGCTTCTGAATGCCTCCCTTCCTCTTTCTCAAAGCCTCGCTTATGATTCTTTTTTTAAATCGTTTTATTAGGGGCTCATATGACTCTTATCACAATCCATACATACATCAACTGTGTAAGGCACATTTGTACATTCATTGCCCTCGTCATTCTCAAAACATTTGCTCTCCACTTAAGCCCCCCGCATCAGGTCCTCATTTTCCCCCTCCCTCCCCCCTCGCTCCTCCCTCATGAGCCCTTGATAATTTATAAATTATTATTTTGTCATATCTTACGCTGTCCAATGTCTCCCTTCACCCACTTTTCTGTTGTCTGTCCCTCAGGGAGGAGGTCACATATAGATCGTTGTAATTGGTTCCCTCTTTCCAGCCCACTCTCCCTCTATCCTACCAGTATTGCCACTCACACCACTGGTCCTGAAGGGATCATCCACCCTGGATTCCCTGTGTTTCCAGCTCCTATCTGTACCAGTGTACATCCTCTGGTCTAGCCAGATTTGCAAGGTAGAATTTGGATCATGATAATGGGGTGGGGTCGGAGGAAGCATTTAGCTTCCTCACTTATGATTCTTTAGGAGCTTCCCTCGGGTGGAACAAATGCTTTATGTATTTAACTGTTAGCAAAAGGTGGAAGGTTCACACCTACCACCAGACACATTAGAAGAAGAGTCTAGTGCTGTACTTTGGAAAATGCAACCATTGAAAGCCCTTTGGAGCACAGTTCTACTCTTGCATATGAGGGGGTCATCGAAAGTCAGAATCCACATGGGCAACTAGGTTTATACAAAATATCTCCAGGCTCATTACCCAGCATGCCTTAGTTCCCTACAGCTGTTCAAATTCTTCTCCTAATATGCCCCGTTGACAGGAATTAGTAGCCCTCAATGGAATAGGAAATGAGACTTGAATAAGAATCCTAGCTTTATGTCCTTTAACAAACAGTATTATCTCTTTCAACCTTAATGACCCCCTCTATGAAATAGAAACAGTATGTACTTCATAATCTTATTGTGGAAATAAATTTCAAGGTGTAAGTAATGTGTTTAGGCATATAACACATCAGCTGATATTAGTTTCCTTAGTTTGTGACTAAATTTCAGTTACTTTATACTGAATTAATTGCAGCAGGTATCATCTTATAATTCCATAAGATGAAGCATTACATGCTTTATGCAGTTTGCCCATGGCCAGGGATTTGTATTCTGTGATACAAAAGGACTAAGAGTAATCATGGAGACAAGCAAGCAGTGGAGTGACCTTGGGTAATTAACAGTTACACCATCCTGCTTTGCTCTTTAATCAACTAGCAACATTCTCAGACTACATGTCTTGGGGAGCCCATCTCTAGCTTCACTCATTTCAGAATCCATTAGGAAATGCACACTGGCCTCTCCCTTGTCTTGAGATATATGAAGTTCCTTTAGCTATAACATTATTGTACCACCTGTCAGAATTTGTCATATTGTATGACATGCATGTTACTATGATGCTGGGAGCTTTGTCAGTAATGTTTCAAATACCAGCAGGATTATCCATAGTGGAAAGGTTTCAGTGGAATCTTCAGACTAAGACAGAATAGGAAGAAGACCGAGAGATCTATTTTGAAAAATGGGCTAACAGAAACCATATGGACTACAACAGTACACTGTGTTAGTCTAGGTTGACTAGAGAAACAAATTCACTGACACTTGCATATGTCTAAGAGAGGATTTTATATTAACAGTAATTGTATATTAAGAAAACATCCCAGTCCAGTCCAGAACAGTCCATAAGTCAGATATTAGCCCATATGTCCAATACCAGTCTATAAGTTCCTCTTCTGATTCATGCAGCACATGTAATGATGCCACATGCAGGAAGATCACAGACCAGTGGCTCGAAAGTCTTGTGGATCCAAGGGCGGTGGACTCATCTCCAGGGCTCTGAATCAGTGTGGCTCCATGGGACTTGTCAACAGGAATGTGTAACAGAGAGTGTGTGGTCCTCCTCCCAGAAGAAAAAGAGGAAGTTCCCAGAATCCTCCTGTTACTCTGTGACCTGGTTGGCAGACTAGACTCCACCCCTAAAACATATTTATCAAGATGACATGAAATCATGTAACTACCACAAACACTATCCAATTATAACAGTGGAAGATGCAGAGTTATAGTGGGGGATGGGGCAGAAGGCAGCATTTGTCCCAGGTGCAAGTCAAAGAGGGTGTCAAGCAAGATGTAGAATAATGTTCTAAGGCAACACAAATATGAAAGGTACCTGCAACGTCCCTTACTGACCCATGGTGCTACGGCAGACAACACTGGAAATATAGAGTGGGAACTGTGCCTGATCTGACCCTACCACACTGGGGCAAAACATTAAAGGTGTGTAACAGAGCAGCAAGGGTAGCAAAGCAATGAAATCCCTGAGGAATACCAAAAATAGTCTTTGGGGCCAGGGTATGGCACACCATCAGACTTGACTAGAAAGCACTCCTAAAGGTCAACAAACAGTCCTGGAACTATTTATAGGCTTTTCTTTATTGTTGTTGGGTTATTTTGGTTGTTTTGTTCTGTTTTTGTGCTTATTGTTGTTTTTGCATATCTAGCTAGATAAGATAGGCAGGATAAAAAATCCAGAGGAGAAAACAGCCGGACCAATGGATCTGAAAGAACATGGGAAAGGGGGAAGTGGGGGAAGGGAAGGGGAGTGCCAACAAACTCAGGAACAAGGGAACAACAGTGATCTAAAACTGATGGTCAGGAGGGCTTAAGATGCCTGGTGGGGCTTGATCAAGTGCAATGTAGCCAAAAGGAATTACTGAAACCCAAATGAAGATTAAACATGATAGTGGAACAAGAGGAAAGTAAGAGGAAATAGAGGAAAGAACAAAGAGGCAAGGGACATTTATAGAGATCTAAACACAGACATGTACATATGTAAATATATTTATATATAATGATAGGGAAATAGATCTATGTACATATATTTATGTTAAGTATTAAGGTAGCAGATGGACATTGGGCCTCTATTCAATACTCCCTCAATGCAAGAATACTTTGTTCTAATAACCTGGCATTCTGTGATGCTCACCTTCCCAAAATAATCACTGGAGATAAAATGGGTACATAAGCAAATGAGGTGAAGAAAGCTGATAGTGCATGGCTATCAAAAGATATAGTGTCTGGGGTCTTAAAGACTTGAAGATAAACAAGCGATCATCTAGCTAAAAAGCAACAAAGCCCACATGGAAGAAGCACACCAGCCTGTGTGACTACGAGGTGTAGGTGGGATCAGGTATCAGGCATCAAAGAACAAAAAAATCATATCGATGTGAATAAAGGGGAGTGCATAGTGGAGACTTAAAGCTCATCTGTAGACATTTGGACATCCCCTCACAGAAGGGTCACAGGAATTGATGAGCCAGTCAAGGTGCAGTATAGCACCAATGAAACATACAACTTTCCTCTAGTTCTTTAATGCTTCCTCCCACCCCACTATCATGACCCCAATTCTACCTTACAAATCCAGCTAGATCAGAATAGGTACAGATAAGAGCTGGAAACACAGGGAATCCAGAACAGATAAACCCCTCAGAACCATTAACAAGAGTAGTGATACCAGGAGGGGACGTGGAGGGTGGGGGTAGAAAGAGGGAATTGATCACAATGATTGACATATAGCCTCCTCCCTGGGGGTGAGCAGCAGAAAAGTGGGTGAATGGAGACAGTGGTTGGTGTATGACAAGAAAAAATTTTTTATAACTTATCAAGGCTTCCTGAGGTGGGGAGGAGGGGAATGAGGGAAATAAGCCCTTGATACCAAGGGCTCAAGTAGAAAGAAAATGTTTTGAAAATGATGATGGCAACATCTGTACCAATGTGATTGACACAATAGAGGTATGTGTGGATTGTGATAAGAGCTGTAAGAGTCCCCCATAAAATGATTAAATAATAATGAAATAAATGGATGAATGATTGCAAGGTGCCTGACAGAGACAGCTAGACAAGGAGAGGAAAGGTGTTTCTACTGATCTACTGCCATGATCAATGTTTATTCATCTCAGAATGGAGTGGGGAAGGAGTGCAGCCTAGAGATTGCTCCTGGATGTGCATTATCCTCTCGCTGCCTCGGAGAAGAGGAGTCCTCTAATTGGAAGGCTCTGGACAGGAGCCAATGCTAATGAAAATGGTGCAAGACCAAGCAGTGTTACCTTCTGCTGGAAAAAACGTCACTGTGTGTCGAAGTCAACTTGATGACAACTAACAACAATAACTCTATGAAGTTAAGGCATTTAGTTCAGGAGTCGATTTGAAAGAAAAATTAGAAACAATAATTTGGAATAATTAATTATTTGTCCTTCAAATTAAATTGTGCATTTCATAAAAGTAGTTGCTTCATCATCTAAATATAAAGATGATCCAGAAGGTTTCGTCTTTGAGAAAATAACTATTTGTTCTGCTGTCTGAGTTGTCTTCCCTCCAAAATTCTCAGATACGATTGCTAATAGAATCATCTTTGAACTTTTAAAAAGGACTGATTATTGAGTACAGTCTGCAGGGATTTTGATCAAATGGGCCTAAGAAGATTTCTCAAAGTGAGAGCAGTTTCACTCAGGAATATGTTAGAATGGAACACTCGTTGGGCCCCACTTCCATCCATCCATCCAAAGTCCCAAACCCACTGCAGTAGAGTTTACTCTGAAGCACAATGACCTCACAGGGCAAAGTCGACTATCCAATTGGGTTTCAAAGATTGTAAATCTTGATGGAACCAGACTGCTCTATCTCCCACAGAAGGCTGAGTATAACCACCCACCTTTGTGTTAGCAGACAAGTGTTTTCACCACTGTGATACCAGGGTTCCTGAACTTACTATAAACCTACTAAATAAGAAAGCTGTGAGTGAGACCCAGACATCTGTTTAAACATGCTCGCCAAGTATTTCTGATGACCACTAGAGTTTAAGGCAGTACTTCAGCATACAAGTTCTACAATTTACATGGATAATTCTAATGTGCAGCCAAGATCAAGAACCATGACCTTTTTACCCAAGAATTCTTGTAACTTTGGGGTATTCATCCTGATTTGTATACAAGTTCAATGGCTTTTCGGAATGTTCTTAGGGAGTCTTTGGAGAGGGTTCTATTATTCCAGGTGATATGACGAGGTTTGCTATTGTACTCAGGGATGTCAAATTCGCTAAACCATTGATGGGTAGACAAAATCCAACTATCTTCCAGCCAAAAATTCTAGTAAACAAGCAAGCCAGGCGATCCAATCAAGGCCAAGAGAGAAATAAACTCTCAGAACCATCAGAAGAGTTATCAGGTTCCCAAACTGGATGATAGATTGGAAAGTAGTCAGCCCAGGTGGAGTAGTAAAAGCCTTTTAACACAAGGATAAAACTAAAAGTATTGCTACCAAATCATAGAGTCATTTAGTTAACAAAAAATATCAAAATTTGAAGCTATTATTTCTTTATATATCCTCCATCCAAGTCTATCCATCTATGTAGGTCTTTTTCCATCGCTGTAATCATTCCCCAAAAATAATTCTGTATACTTTAAATTACATCACATTCAAACAGCAGTTTTGGCAATTTATGCTCCTTTTAAGTGTTTTTTTTGAGTTTGGAGAGCAAAGAGAAGTCTGAAGGATTGCCAGGTGGATAAGATAAACTTCCCCTTCCAAAATAATAAAGAAAGAAAAATTCTTGTAGGACAGTTCTTGCTTCCCTTGAATAATGAGCAGGAATATTGTAGTGATTGAAAAAAGTTCCCCAGCAAAAATTCCCTGGCCTTTATCTCACCAATGTAGTTTCCAATTTTCTTAAAACTTCTTCATAAGCTCCCATGCACATCCTGTGTCCTTCAAGAAAATCTATCAAGCTTACTTTTTGAGAATCCCCGAAGAACAGTCTCTGTCTGTTCTGAGTTCATCTCTCTGCTTCAAATGTAACAGGCCCGGCAGATTCTCTAGGCAGCCACTATTTTGATTGGACTCTTGTTTTGTTTTTTGTGTTTTTCTTTAGTTTTTAACTCTTTTTTTTTTTTAAAACATTTTATTAGGGGCTCATACAACTCTTATCACAATCCATACACACATCAATTGTGTAATGCGCATTTGTACATCGTTTCTCAAAACATTTTCTCTCCATTTAAACCCCCGACATTAGGTCCTCATTTTTCCCCTCCCTCCCCGCTCCCCCCTCCCGCATGAGCCCTTGATAGTTTATAAATTGGTATTTTGTCATATCTTGCCCTGTCCTACGTCTCCCTTCATCCACTTTTTGGTTGTCTGTCCCCCAGGGAGGAGGTCACACACAGTTCCATGTAATCGGTTCCCTTTCCTACCCATTCTCCCTTTACCCTCCCTGTTTTGCCACTCACACCGCTGGTCCTATAAGGCTCATCCGTCCTGGATTCCCTGTATTTTCAGTTCCTATCTGTACCAGTGTACCTCCTCTGGTCTAGCCAGTCTTGCAAGATAGAATTCGAGTCATGGTAGTGGGAGCGGGGAGGAAACCTTTAGGAACTAGAGGAAGGTTGTATTTCTCATCATTGTTACATCGCACCATGACTGGCTCATCTCCTCCCCTAGACCCCTCTGCAAGGGGATCTCCAGTGGCCTACTAATGGGCTTTGGACTCTTGTTTTTTAAGGCAATTCGATGAGAATTAGACAAGTGTATTACTGATTTTTCTCAGCCATTCTCTGATCACCAAAGTAGACTTAAATGTATTTGGTTTGAAACAAGCCTGTGCCTGTATGAACTGGCACTCTGGTGGCAATATTATGTTTACTCACCCTTATCCAAAGTATAAAACCAAGACCACTGCTTTTCTGTTGGGTATAGCACAGTAGACCCTCACTCTCTAGGTTTAGACAGAACATGGCTTTGAAGGCCCATCACAATCATCATGTGTCCACTGGGGAAAACTGCACGCCGGAGGAGAAAGAGTCAAGCCCAGGTAGTCCAAGTCCTGAGTGAATTCTAGTCCGTCTATGCTAGTAAAAGATTCACTGAGCTGCGTAAGTCTTTTTATTTTCTTTCTGGGCTTCAGTTTCTTCGTCTATTAAATGATTGCTAAGACCCAGTTTCTGTTTGGCAAAGATTGGATGGGCCTTTACAGTGCTTTTCAACAAAGTGAATGCTAAGATTTATGGGAACTGGATGAAAAGATGCTGCCTGAACTCTCAGAAACGCTCTAGCCTACCTGAGTAACAGGGTATGCATTCAGATAACCCAACTGCTCCACCTTTAGATTCCTATGTATAGTACATAGTTAACAGGATATTTCCCAAGCTCTCATAGGAACTGTGAGGTGGGTCACACATACATCCTAATTTGACAAATGAGGACTCCAAGATGAGACATTAAGTTGCCCTCCAAAGAAGCGGCTCATGAGTAACTCTATCTAGGACTGAAGTCACAACTGTTGACTCCTGCTTCACAGCCAGGGCAGACACCTAGCCAGTAAAGGACAACCCCATTCTCTGTGGCCAAAACAAAACTGCCTTTGGAAACAAGAATCCAAAGCTAAAAGTCTGTGATAATCATATTTCATAAATGCTTCAAGGAGAATCAGGGGCCCCATCTCAAGGGCTTTCCTATCCCTCGTGTGGATTCCCTTGTGCTTAGAAAAACCAGTAGGCATTTCTATACATACCTTTTTATGAGCGCGTCTTTGAGGGTGAATTACAATACTCCGAGAGTTCGAGTCCATGCCTGCGCAGGCTTATTCCAAACAAAACATGTCCAAACATGCCTCTGTGATCCGTGGATGGCTACAGATAAGTTCTTTAAGTAATATATAGCTTGGGCTCATTCGGGTACTTTCAAAAGAAAAATTTTTAAAAAGAAGAAGAAGAAGTTCAGTAGAAAACACTGGCTTCAGAGGGAATCTGGGGCCAGTGGAAGTTAAGCAAGGAGGTCAACTCAGAAGGGGAGGGAGGCTCTTTGTTTGGAGGACTGCAAAGACATGCTCTTGATAGATTTTTCTCACAGCAAAGTCATGAGGGCTTGCTCTGAGAGCACAGTTTATGAAAACTAACAACTCTTGGGGTAACAAAAGGGCCGTGATTTTTCCCACTTCACAATAACCCACCTGATTATCCATCAAAGGTAGCATGATCTGCTAGAACAAAGGTCCTCAACCAGTGGGTCGCAACCCCTTTGGGGGTCAAATGAGCCCTTCACAGGGGTCACCTGAAACCATCGGAAAACACATAAATATTTCACAATATATAATTACATATTGTTTGACAGTTAATCACTCTGCTTTCATTATATCTAATTATGATCAGCTTGTAACAATGAAAATACATTCTGCACATCAGATCATTATGGCCATTATGATTCACCACAATAGCAAAATTACAGTTATGAAGTAGCAACAAAAATAATTTTATGGTTGGGAGTCACTACAACATGAGGAACTGTATTCAAGGGTCACAGCATTAGGAAGGTTGAAAACCACTCTCCTATAATAATTTCCCAAGGAACCTTACCTCACCTGCCTTAAAGCCCTGGTCTTGCCCCTCAGACTTCTTTTTTGTTCCTCAAACTCAAGGAACATTTAAAGGGAACAGTATCTGACTGGATCAAGGATTTCAGAACTGCTTTATGACCCCAGTAAACGATAAAGCTCAGAATTCCTCCGGGGAGAGGCAGACAGTGGGGGAACAGTCTTCAGTAGACTTAGATGGAGGATAAAGCAAGAAATCATAATAATTTCACGTTTTTTGATGTTTTTGATTCGGAAAGGTTTCTGTGATTCCCAGAGCCAGGCTTTGTGACTGACCCTCATACAGGAAAGAAATGCGCTTCTCCCCAGGGACAAAAGTAATCTTATCAGAGGTTATAGCAGGACAATAACAGGAAGAGGGTAGGGCTGTGGGGAAAGAGGACAGGCCTGGGGTCCTTTCATCAGAAACTGGCAGCCAGGGTATTTTTGTGAGCTGGAAACACGGGCAGGGATCCACTACTGCCAGAGACCTGGAAAGAAAAATGCACGTCTTTCAGAGCGGCCTTAACCTGGCTTCCAAAGAGCGGCCTTAACCTGGCTGCTGAGTGGGTCTGAAGACTCAGCCCACCTAGATATGGACAGACACAAATGTACACAGCGCTCCTTTCTCTCACTAATGACTTCCAAAAGGGTCTTTGGTGGTGTAACCAGTTTGAGTATTGGGCTGCTAGCGGGGAAACTGATGGTAGAAGTTCACCCCGAGGTCCCTCAGAAACCCAGTGTGGAGACCTGCTTCTGAAGGCTCACAGTCATTGGCAACCCTGTAACACCATTCGACTCTGACACACGTGGGGACACTGTGAATTGAAAATGACTTGATGACAAGCAAGAACAACAAAATCCAAGGGCAAGTTCATCGCTAGAAAGATGAAGGCAGAGTCCTAGGCCAGAATCGAGAGAGAGGAGACATGAAGGGCATTTAATCCCACTCTCATCTTGTGTGTAGACTCCCTGCAGTATCAGTTCTCTCACTACTCTAGAGATGAAGACCCTTCATCCCACCTTGAACGGACTCAGGCTAATAGGACCCACGACCTTTGCTCCGCACACGCTCTCAGATGCGCAGACCAGGCTACACCTATGCCTTCTCAGCCCAGCTCCACCTGCTATTACAAAGAGCAGGCCGTTTCCCTTGATTCTCAGACCTCAAAACGCACACAGTCCCAAACGGCTTTCTCTTGCTTCTCTGAAGCCCTGAATAGAATCGAATCTTATTCACTTTTATTTTTACCTCAGTGGATATAGGAAGTAGCTGGCCACTCTGCTGGGCGTGATAACCCTTTAGATCCTTAGCAGAAACATGTCTCCGGATACAAGCTGAGGACAGTCAATATTCCCAAGACTTGGCACTCCTCTGCTCCCAGTTATTCTCCGACACAAAACCATAAAAATGTTCAGTTCAGAAACTGGATTTTTGACTTAAGTATTTTATTAAACATCGCCCGCCAGTCCTTACATGTAGCCACACACATGTGCTCTCCTTGCCACGTTCCTTTGGCTTCCGTTATGCTCATGGTCACAGCCCTCTGTATGTCTTCCCATCGTGCTGCGCTCCAATCTTAAAAGCCTTTAATCTCTTTTCTTCTTAAACGTTCTGAGGTTCGATGATAAAATGAATTGGGACGTCAGTCCCCAAAGCCTCGTGCTCTGGAAATCTCAGCCCCACGGCCTCGGAGATGGATGGTTGGGGGCAATTAAAAGATAATGTCAACAGGGCTGCGCACCGTGACATGCTAATGGGCTCCTGCTGCCAACGAGGGGGCCCCCGAGAAACCGAGACATTCTTCTCAAAGCCGGAGACCATTAGCCTGTCACTGCACCATCCTCCAATGGCTTGGTTGCGATTATACCCAGTGATTAGAACAATAAATTAAAAAGAGGCAGCGGGACTTAGTGCAGATTTCCGCAGCTTGCCAGCCACCCGCCTGATCGAACTGGCTGAGGCTAAGGGTGAGGCTCGCCAGAAACATTTGGCCATGGGCGTGTGTGTCTGAGCCACGGAGTCCAGCCAGATTGCCTTGTGGTCCCATCCATGTTTTCCTTCCGATTAAGATTGTAGTTTTTGCTCTTGGCGACCCACACTGACCACCGCGTATCTGTCAGTTTGTCATGGCGGATGGCGTGTTGCTGTAATATTGGAAGCCGTGCCACTGGTATCCTGCAAACGCCAGCAGGATCCTTCACCACAGACAGGTTTCAGCAGAGCTTTCAGACTAAGACAAACTAGGAAGAAAAGCCCAGTGATCTGCTTCCCAAAGTCAGTGAACGAAATCCACAAGAATCACAGCAGAATAGATTATAATGCTGTCCAGATGGGTGAGAGTCCTGTGTGGGAGTCATCCCAAATTCACGTTGGCTACAAAACGAGAGTTGGGCATGCCAAGATAGTGAAGATGGCACAGGACCGGCCAATACCGTACTCTGCCATGAGTCGGAGCCCACCTGATGGTTTCTGAAGGACCCTTCAATACCCCACACATATTCTCCTTTGAAAATCTCCCCAACCCTTCAAGGAAACAGATAGCTCTCTCCACACTTTTGTCTTACCTACTGATGACATTCCCTGGTTATCTGGTTATGATATCGTGGTATGGTGGCCTCCTTCTTTACATTCTTGAGGATTGCCATTTCCCAACTAGATTGTAAATTCTCTGTGAGCAGAGATTGTATCTCATACAAATCTGCATCCACTAGGATCATAGACCATGTTTTCCATAAAATCGCTTTAGTGGTTGATCTTTTTGAGTTTTTCTTAGCCATGACTGAAGAGATAGACTGTGACTTGGGGCATTGTGTCTACCTCCTGCAGCAGATGAGGAGAGAATTAATGCTATCAATATGTAATCCACTAGAAATGAATGGGACAGAGCAACTAGTTCTTTGTGATTACCTGGCCCATCTCCCTCATTTCTACCCCTACATGTCACTTGTTAAATATGCCATCCCACTGAGGGGTGGCATGAAGAGTTCTGGTGGCTTACTGGTTATAAGTCGGAATGTTAACTGCCAGGTCAACTGTTTGAAACCACCAGCCACTCTGTGGGGCTTTCTACTCCCTAAAGAGTTATCATCATAGTTACCCTACAGGGTCGTGCTATGAGATGGCATCAACTCCATGGCAGTGAGTTTGAGTTTGAAAGATTTGTAGCCTTGGAAGTCCATGGGACAGTTCTACCTTGCGCTATGGGGTCACTGTGAGTTGGCCTTGACTCTGTGGCAGTGAGTGGAGTGGCAGGTCCCTAGGAGAGGTCATGGGCCTTTTCATCCAGGTTATTTGCTGTGAGCAATTCAATTAGCACTTAGTATTTCTATTTGGTTTTCTGTAAATTCCAGAAAACATACTGACACTTCACAGGATACCTAGTAGAAAACAATTTGCATGTTAACCTTCTGAGATTTTTATTTTATATATATAAAAATAATATATATATAGTAACTTGCTATATATATATAGTAACTTGCTAGCTCATAAATTTAATATAGCCTAATCACAGTACACACTGATAAATTTATATGGGAGAAAATCATGTAATTTTTTAAATGTGTGCTCATTGTTACCTCCAAACTTCTGTGTTAGTCCGGGCTGACTAGAGAAACAAATCCAGAGACATTCATGTGTGTGTAAGAGAAAGCTTTATATAAAAGATTGATTTTTTATTGAGAAAGCATCCCATCACAGTCCACATCAAGTCCATAAGTTTGATATTAACCAATATATCCATTATTAGTCTATAAATTCCTCTTCAGATTCACACAACACATGCAATGATGCCAAATGCAGGACGATCACAGGCTGGTGGGTGGAAAGTCTTGTGGATCCAATGCCAGCGGAAGCATCTCAGTGCTGGCTCCTCCAGCTCTCTGAGTGTCTCTTCCACAGGAAGGGGAATCAGAGAGAGAGTGGAAGTTCCCAGAGTCCTCAAGAGAAGGTCATGCCCACCGGGAGGTATCATCAGCCTGTGACCTGATCAGACAGGCTAAACTCCACCCCTTCACTCTATCAAGTTGACATGAAATTATAGAACTACCACAACTTCAAACTCAGTCTGCCTTTTCTAACTGAAAATTCCTGGACGTACTTTTAACATGTTGATTTCATTATTGCCAAGAAGATGCGGTAAGAAGGGTCATGCCTCACCCTAGAATGAGCAGGCTAGAAATTATAGTGGTTGAGGTACGTTTCCTTTTACTGCTGACTTGCACATCATCTTGTCTAAGAAAACAGTTGCTCACGCACTTACCAGAAATAACCTAGAAGAGATGTACACTCAATGTCATGTGCTCTGTTTTGAGAACATGACAAAAAAGACATGTCTCACACACAGTAAATCAATTGTCTTCCTTCAACACTGGGTAGACAATGAAAGAGAAGTAAGACAACTGGTCAAGTGTCCTCAAAATTAGTGGCATCACTGAGCTTCATATTTTCATTGGTGAACCCCAGTGTTTTGCTCACTAATCCTCATGGTAGTGTGGTGGTGGTGGGAGGGAGCAATTGGAATAGTAGTCAAGCCATCCATCCTCAATCCAGCATCACTTACCTTGTGTCCTCTGCCACCCTCCTGAAGTATCTCAAGAAAATGGTTTAAGGTTTATAACACACAAGGTAAAGAGCCAATACGGGATGTTTCCCACTTTGTTTTCAAATTAGCCCTGAAATACCAGAAGTAAGGACAGCCTCGTGAACACAAGGGAACCCAGCGCTTAGATGTGCCGTTGACAAGTTCATCGATGCAATAGTCACTGCTCTCATTCCTGGCCTGAGCAGAGACACAAAAACCTGGGCTTGGTCGGTTGAAACGTCCTAAATGTCTTCTAGCCCTGAAATGGGTTGCAGGTGTTTGTTTCAGAAATGAGAGCAGATAATGAATAAAACATGCCCAGAGTTTTTTGTCCAAGAAATGTGACAAGCTTGACTAGCATGACGTGAAGAATGACATGAAATATGAGTTTGAGCTCATCGGCAGTGCTCTTAACGAATCCAAGATGCTGTGGCTCGCATTGCTGAACTGTAGCTTGCCTTGAGTCTATTGGAGGACACAAGAAAAATGGAGATGGAGGGACCTGAATGAGAAGAGAAAGAGCCACAAGAAAAATAAACTCGCGATGAGGTGTGGAGACTGAACTGCCACTAAAGACTCAATTTGACCTTTCTTTATGAGCCAGGTAAAAATATACAAAGAATGCCTTACCCTGCAGTTCGATGTGTTTTAGAAATGTAATACTCACGTTACACAGAGTTTAAGATCATTGCATTTTTATATCATTAATGATTCCACTTTAGCCTTCATTGCTTAATAGACACACTTTACATTACAGTATATTGGTGTAGTGATTAGGCATGGTTGGCAGTTTGAACCCCCCAGCATCTCTGTGGGAGAAAGACTGGGCTTCCTACTCCCTTAACAGTGACAGTCTCAGAAACCCACAGCAGGCGGCACTGAGTCAGCATTGACGCGATGGCTGTGAGTTTGGTTTGGGCCTTACATTCTGTTAGGCTAAAAACGAATATTTATTATCAGCGATCTCTTTAACACATAAAAATCTGTACTAGCCTAAACAGAACATAAGACAACCTTTTGTGACTTTATTTCCCATATGGATAAGTGCTGATCTTTTCAAAAGAAAGATTAAAAAAAATAAAAATAAAATAAAAAGAAAGAGATTTTAAAAGAAAAAGAAAGATTTTTAATGGAGTACTCCTGCCAACTCAACATCAGCGGTTCAAACCCACTAGCTGATCCAGGAAAGAAAGTTGAGATTATCTGCTACCATAAAGATTTACAACCTGGAAAAACCTACCGACCACTGCAAGCTTGAATCCACTACTTACTGGCTGGCAGTGGGTTTAGTTTGGTGTTGAATCGCCGATTGCAGTTTAGAGAGTCACCAGCAGGTGTGGCTGTTACACCGCCTAATTTCAGTACAAGGGTCTAACAGCGTGAACTGCTTTCAACAGACCCTGTCTCTGTAGAAATGTTGCCAGTTTTTTTAAGAAAAATCAATGTTGGAACTCTAACTCAATTATTGCAATTTGTGTATCTAAAAGAAAATATTGATTGTTACAAAATCTGTAAGAGCCCTCAATAAAATGTTTTAAAAGAAAGAAAAGAAAATATGTAATCAGGTTGCTGGTTAGAAGCGTGAAACCGTACACTGCCATATTCTCTTGCACAGAAGGTTGCCGTGAGTGGTGCTGACTCGAAGGCAACTGATAATTTTGGGAATTTCTCCTGAGTGATCCAAACTGGTACCTACAGCGTCAAAACATACCTATGCAGCCATTCACCAGAACTCTTATCTCCTCTGCCACTACCAGGCTCCTCAGGCAGAAATAAAAAAAACCCAAACCCACTGCTGCCAAACGGATTCTGACTCCAAACGTCCCTGTACACAGGATTCCTGAGAACTGTACATCTAATGCGAACAGGCAGCCCGATCTTTCCCTGAGGAGTCTGAACTGCTAACCTTGTGATTGGCAGAGCAACGCTTACCCCAAGAGCACCGTTTAATATAGACATCACACAAGTCCAAACCAAGTTCACTGCCATTGAGGCAATGCTGACTCATTGCCACTTTATCTAGCATTCCCTAAGCGGTAAATCTTAGGCCTCATGTTCCTTTTGCTTTCGAGGAGTTTGAACTACCAACCCTGTAGTTATCAGACCAAGTTTACATACAGTGCCAGCAGTACACAAAGATGCATTCAAATAATCGACCTTACAGTTCCCATCTTCCCACCACACACTGAGAAGCCCAACGAATACACAAGGATAAAACTTGTTACAGCCACTGGAATGAGACTCACAGTTCATTCATTTTATAGTCACAGGAAATCCACTTCGTTCCTTTGAGCCGCCACCGATTTTTAAATCTTCCTGTGTGAGGCAGGGTTCTCTAGAGATACAAAATCAGGACACTTATGATTATATATATACAAATACATAGACTTATAGGGTAAGAAGAACTATAACAGCTAATTAGTCCACACAGCAGTACAGAGAGTTCAGTTCAACTCACTTCCATGGAATAGTTAATATACTGGAAGTCCTTCAACTCACGTGGGTTGCCGGGTCCAAAGTCAAGGAAGCAGACAGTGGAGTCCTCCCTCAGGCAAGAGAAGCAGAGTCTGCCTATAGGCAGTAAACAGCAGGGTGTATCACCAACAGTCAGGAGCTTGGGAGCTTAGCAAAGCAGACGTGGATGGGATGTCAAACACAAGCAATGAAAGGTGACAGAATCTGCCAGCATCAAGCTCAAGCAATGTACATACCAGCAGCATAGTAAAGCAAGTCTCAAAGGAGCCTCAAGCTCTAGCAACAAGCACCACGGGTTGGCTTGGCCCACAGGTAGTGAAGCTCGCATTTGAGGCCAAGAGCTAGGTAAAGGAGGAGCACACTCCAGCAGCCTCTGATCACCAGAGAGTAAGAGAGATGGAAGCAGGCCTTGCAGAACCATTTATCTCTTTGCCCTCCAATCAACTGTGACCTGATTAATCCCATATGTTCCTATTGGGCAGGTTGTCACAATAAACCTAACTATCACACTTCCCGAAGCAAAACCAGCTTCAAACTCAAAGAATTGTAGTGAGGGAAAACAATAAGATACACCCAAGAGTATTTGATAAAATCCATTGTGCTATACCAATGTCATTTCTTATTAGTAATTTTATCAGAATGAAAAATGGAGTCAATGTTTCTCTCTAGATCTTATTCAAACATAACAAACTTCAGCCCAGTGCACCTGTGCTTTACTTCTGTGCAGATGTCTGAATGGTTTTCTCAATATGTTCATCACTGTTTTTTCTTGTTGATTTTGAATGTGTGTTTCTTGTAGCCAGAGACCAAAAAGTATTCATCTCTTTTGTCTTCAGACATCTTGAAGTGTCTGATATAATATTGGGCAAGTCATAGGTACTCCATATGTGTTTGTGGAATAGAATTTTAGTAAAGCAAAATTATTATAGGAAAAACAAACAAAAAATATATAAAGGATATTATTAGCTCCTGTGAGTTATCAAAGCAGAGAAAAGTGGTGATATTCAGGCCCATTAGGGATATTTAGCAACACTGTGATTCGTACTTTCCTAGTTTAATACATTATCAATCAAGGCACAACGAGAACAAAATATTCTCAAGGTATGGCATGTGCCATGGAAGATAAAATTTACGGTATAACCTCTGCCCTTTACAGGAAAAGATTTTAAGGACTGGAATTAATAATTCAGAGAGAGAGAGAGAGAGAGAGAATCACATACAAGTACAAGAAATGTATTGCAAGGACAGTAACCATCAATCAAAATTTAGACCCCTATTTCCATAGTTCATTGTTGCTCTCAGAAGGTGCTATCCAGACTTGGAATATAATTCCACCACAAAAAGCTAAGGTCATTATGCCTCCTGTCTTTGCAGGAAACATCCAGAAAGCCCCCCGGTGTTAGAAGATACAGAAGCAGGCCAAAATGGAACGAGTCTGTTTCTGAATCATCATTTGGAGGGAAAACATGCATTGGCTGAAAACAAACTTTCAACCATAACATGTCCAAGAGATAAATTTCATTGGGTTAAGTCACTGAAACTTTGGAATTTATTTGTTACTGCAGTTAGCATTATCATTGCAAAGTATATTACATTACAACACACACACACATGATTTCCCAATGAATAGGATAAGCATTCCTTACTTCAAGTCTGGAAGTAGTCATTACATTATTAAGTAGATTAAAAGCTTCCTTCAAGTAGTAAAGTTGGAGCTAAGCCCTATAGAGCAGAGAACATATTTTAGAAAGGAAGACAAGTAAAGAAACCAAGAAAAGAAATTGAGAACATATTGCAAAAACAGTGAGCAGTTATGTTGAACCAGAATTCCTAAAGCTATAGTGAAACATATGATTGCCCATTCATATATTTAAGACAGTACTTGTCTATCAAGTTGTCATGGACCATGGCAAGTGGATGTACCTCAGTCAGATCTCTCATAAGAAACATTTTATTCTTCCAGCCAGGTCAGCTGGGGGATATGAATGACAGATGCTGCCAACCACATAGGAAGATGAAACACTGTTTATATTGTATTTTCATTCGCAGTAAAAGGCACAATCAGACATAAGTATGACCGCTTAGAATCACTTCATAAAGCATGGATAGAGCAGGTATTCTCTGCTCCTTAGTTTCTCTCTGAGCAAGCACCCAAAGATGATCTATTAAAATACATAGCAATGTGTGTGTATGTCTTACCTATCCTCTTTGAAGTACTACTTCAAGTACTACTTCAAAGATGAAGTAATACTTGTCTTTGTATTTCCTTCTGACCACACCCAAAATGTACATCATAACAAAAACAGAATTATAGACGGTTCAGAGTTCTTATTTTGTATTAGAGCCATTTTTTTAAATTAAGGACCAAATTATTCATGGTACATTCTACACAATTTAAAATCACTTACTTAACTTACATTGTCACAAGTGACCAATTAAACAAGGAAAATTAAATGAGTAGTGAATAATAGGAAAAGAGAATTTCTTCTAAAATCCAGGAATTTCAGTAAATTTAGGATTCTTCTAGTCAAGGATTCAGCTATCACTGGTATGCCTCTCTGTCACTCATCTTTCTTTTCATACTAATCAATTTGCTTTATTCTTATATTTTTTTACACACAGAAAAAGAAATTCTTCTTTTCCTTTTGTCCACAATATGGGAAAAGGCTGCTGAAGTGAAATTTATATCTCAGTTTGTTAGAGTTGGTGGATTACTAGCAACTTGAATTTCTTAGTCCCTATTCTAAACACCTGGTAGTGTAACATCTGGTCGTGCATTTTGCTGCTAATCTAAAGGTTGACAGTTTGCACCCACCCAGCAGCTCTGCAGGAAAAGAATTTGGCAACCTGCTTCTGTAAATATTATAGCCAAAAAACTCTTATGAGCCTGTTCTCTGTCATATAGGGGTCATAAGAGTTAAAATCAACCCAACAGCATCCAACAAGAAGAAGTTCCAAACACAAGGGAAATAATTTGAATTTTGACTAGAGGTGGACAGGGGTAAGCCTCGCATATTATTGGAGCAGTCGCTCCTGTTACATCTGGATGGCGTGGAATGGAACTGGAGAACTTCCTACAGCAAAGGGACGGACATATCTTAGAAATGGCAAGGCCGATTAGATAGTCAAAAAGAAGCAGGGTGGAGTATGCCTGGGGGGAGATAAGTGATTTATGGAAGGAAACACAAATATAGTTAATGTACGAAAGAGAGGAGAATGGTAACAGGTCCAATGATGAAGCTAGAAAATCGAGACAGTTAAAGAGAGAGAAACAGCCCGAGCTCGGGTTCTCAATCCAGAGCTGTAGTTGTTCACGGCAGGATTCTTTTCTGTGTCAGTCCCCAAGTGAGATGCTTCGTCTCTGAATCATTGTAGACATGGGTCTGTCTCCCGTGTTGTACTCTTGGCATGTCTTCTCCTTGAGATTCTGAACTCATACTTCTAGGATCGTTTTAGGTAATTAGTTTTTCCTAGACACGATTTTCCCCCTTCCTGGTTCTTGTAGACACTGTGCATGTTGCTCAACACAGATGGGGTCCTGTCAAAATGATTTCTTGTTAGAGCTGTCAAAGCAGATGCCAAATTGTGTAATCTGGTGCAGATAATGGTTTGGAAAAGAGAAAAAAAATTGTCCCTAGCTTTAATTCACATTACCTGAATTTGCTAAAGAAAAAATAATAAAATAAAGAGTGAAACCCAAGTCTTGGTTATATTTATGTAACTTTCAGATTTGCCTGGTATTTGAAAAGTAGATTGAATTGCACACCTTAATTTGAAAAACTGACATTTAATGTCTCAGCCTCCATAATAATAAATAATACCTTAAATGTCTAAATCATTACGTTGAATTTTGAAATAACGTCTTAAGAGGATTGATTGATAAAATCTATAATTTTAATCCAGTTTATTGTATTTAATTGTTAACCAAATATTTCTTGGAAACTGTAGGCCAGGAGAGTCCATAGTTTTGATGGAGATAATTTGGACTGAGAAAGGTCTTTGAACAACACCAAAAAGAGCGGCTCGGTGTTAGCTAATAGCACAGTGACATGATTGTCTCTCCAAATCTAATTGCCTCACATTAAATCATCTCACATGATTTCAAATTGATCTATTGAGAGAGTGTTTACTTTGATCACTCCTAAAGTAAGATCTCTTCGGACAAAATACTTTGTTAAATATAATTTATTATTATTCAATAATAATAGTAAGTGGAATAAATTAGGAAGAACATATGCATATGTAATTAGGAGGCTAACATTTAATATTCTTGCCTCTGTTCTACCTCCAAACCAGTTGTATAGTGCTAGAGATCTTAACTGAAGTTGTCAAGGATTTTGCCTTGCTAGGATCCAAAATCAATGCCCATGAAAGCAGCAGTCAGGAGATCAAAGCACACGTTGCATTGAGTAAATCTACTGCATAAGAATTGTTTTAAAGTGTTGAAAGGCAAGAATGTGATACTCTGAGATCTAAGGTGTGCCTGACCCAAGCCATGGTTTTCAATCACTCTATATGCATTTGAAAGTTAGACATTGAAGTAGGAAGATGGAAGAAGAACCAATGCTTTTGAGTTATGGTGCTGGGGAAGACTGCTGACAGTACCATGGACTGCCAAAAGAATAAACAAATCTGTCTTGGAAGACCTACAACCAGAATGCTCCTTAGAAGCAGGTATGGTGAGACCTCATCCCATGTACTTTGTACATGTTACCAAGAGAGCTCAGTCCCTGGAAAAGGACATGATGTTGGTAAGTAGAGCAACAGCAAAGAAGAAGAAGACCCTCAACAAGATGGATTGACACAGTTTGTGTCTGCAATAATAGGTTGAAACATAAGCACAATTGTGAGGATGGATGTTTTAGTCTGTGTAGACTAGAGAAACAAATTAATATACACTCATATGTGTATAAGAAAGAGCATTATATTTAAGAGCAGTAATCCCAGCCCAGTCCAGATCAAGTTCATAAGTCCAATATTAGCCCATATGTCTGATACCGATCTATAAATTCCTCTTCAGATTCACAAAACATGCGCAATGATGCTGAATGCAGTAAGATCACAGGCCAGTGGGTGGGAAGTCTTATGGATCCAGTAGCATTGTAAACATCTCAGAACTGGCAGGGGTCTGCATATGGCTTCTCCATCTCAGGGCACTAACTTAGTTCCATGTGTCTTGTCAGCTATAACATCTCCCAGGGAGTAAGCATAGAGTGTCTCCTGCCTCCAAGGAGGAATACAGGAGTTCCCAAAATCCCCAGGAGAAGGTCATGCCCATACAGAAGCTTCATTGACTCTGATCTGATTGACAGACAGGCTAAACTCCACCCCTTCATGCATAAATTCTCTCAAATTGATAACAGATTATCTAACTCCTGCAATGGAGCAGGACCCAGCAGTACTTCTGTTGTACACAGGGAGCCCCTGAGTTGGAACTGACACCATGGCACCCCAACAACAACAACAACAACAGGGATCTTAAAAGTTGGAAAGTGGCCTTTCAAGGCAAGACCATTGGTCTCCCTGGAGCAACGGG
>NW_022111365.1:2112204-2126198 GCF_000313985.2 Echinops telfairi | reverse complement strand
CTATATGAGCGGTGCTTCTTTTGTTCTGAGGCCAGGAGAACTGAATGATGTCTGGCTAACATTACCAAATACTTTGATCAAAGATTCCTGAACAAAATTGTAGAAATGAGGACTAGAATTCAAATTTTCATGGTGTCCAGATTTCCTGGAGCCATAGAGGTTGCATGAACCACTAACATTGTTATTGAGATATTCTTTAAAACAAACCAAAAATACCCCCTGAAATGTGAACACCCTTACTATCAGAGAGAGTGCATCAGAATGTGGATTATTTTAGATGTAGATAAGTTAAAATTGAACACCGTATCATTTGATCTCCTTTGTGATCCATTTTCATTTGTTCATTTTTAGTGTTTTCTGCTTTCTTCTCAATTTTGGTTTTCATCTGTTTTATTTTGTTATTGTTGTCAAGTTTCTTTCTTTTTTTTTTTTTTTAATGCTTTACCACACATGAAATCCAGGATACATAAATCTATAGAGACAGTAACTGGATTGATGTTTTCTTGGGGGTAAGGCAGGGAGGTTGGGAAAATTGGGGAGCTATTAACAATGAGTAGGAGAAAGAAGAAAATGTTTTAAGTCTCATGTGGTGATGATTGCACAACTATTTGTAATATATCTGAACTACGTCAATGGCATTGCTTTTAGAAATTGTCCTCAATCTCCTTAAACCAAACAATGTTTTAACAAATGAATAAAACAAAATATCTACCTTGAGCATTATGCTCCTTTAAGAACCATTTATATAGAGTCTAGGGAGCAACAGAAACTCACAAAAGTCTGTACACAACTTAGAGGTTCGTGAGTTTATGTTAGATAGGACAGAGGATCTCAGAAAAGAAGGGTAGAAATAGTTGTGCAACATGAAGAATATAATCAAAGCCATGAAATTTAACTGTACAAACTGTTGAGTCGGTGCACATTTTACTATGCATATTCTCAATATATATTCAACAAAATAAAAATGTTAAATATATATTGAATAGTATATATTTATCAGCATCTATTTGGTTTGGATATTTGAATTCATGCTTCTCTCCTATCTCTTTATACTTCTAAAAACCAAGTCAAATCCACGCCACCGAGTCAATTCAGACTCATGAAGACCCTGCTTTGTGTGTCGGAGACTGACAGCCTCATCTTTCACCAGTGAAATAGCTGGGGTGTTTGAATTGTGGTGCTCGGTCCAAAACTCAACTTGTGGTGCCACCCGGGCTCCTTCTTTATACCTATACCAGATTTAAGTTCAGTTCGGTTTAAGAAGACTGAGGTAGAGTAAGTGCTAAATCTATCAATATTTTGCAGTTGGAAGACTTATGTTTTATTCTCCAATAGATTCATTTAAAGACAAAAAATTATTTTATGTTTCTGAAATACATTCATCTTTAAAATTCTAAAGATAAGGAAAGGAAAACTAAGATAATTAAAGCCACCCACAATCCTTAAACTGAGAAATAGCCTACATATAATATTTTGAGTAGTGTTACTTCTAATGTGCACATGTGTGTATCTATGTGTGTGAACCATGTTTAAGAGTGTCCCTACAAAGTTTATGTCTCTTCAGTACCTCAGAATGCCATCTTATTTTGAAATAGTGTCTTTGCAGATGTAATTAGTTAAGATGAGATTACACTGTATTCGTGTGGGTCCAAAAGCCAATAATTGGTGGAGACAGAGATTGGAATGATAGAATTACAAGCTAAGGAATTTCAAAGATTGCAAGAAACTATCAAATGTTATATGTAGTGGTTATATTTTATGTCAGCATGCACTTGTGTGGAAGTGGTGTCCAACCTTTCAGTCAGGTCACAGCCTGATTATGTCCTGAGGGAAGTGCGGTCCTTATATAAAAGTGACTCTGTAGAGCCCTCCCCTCTCCCTCTGTCTTGTTGCTTTCTTGGACTCTGCCTGCCTTCAGAGGCAGCCCCGTGTGGGCTGCCTGATCCCGAGAGTTGTCAGTACCGTGGATATTTCCACTGACCTTCCATCCACATGACTACATTCACTCGCCTGTGGTTTCATGCACCCTGCTGCATCCTTCTGTGTCATCAACCTACAGCTAGTGAATCTGAAAAGGACTCCGGTTCACATGTACACATTGATTTAATTTGGACTGGGCTGGGATGCTCTCTTGATATAAGATTGCTTCTTTATGTAAAGTTCTTTTTAAACATATATGAGTGTCACCAGTTTTGTTTCTCTAGACAACCCAGTGTAGCATGCTGGGAGAGAGGCATGGGATACAGGCTCGCTAACAGCCTCCAAAAGGCGCCAACCCTGCCAAGATCTTGATTTTAGGCTTCTGATATCAACAGCTGTGAAACAATAGATTTCTGTTGTTCAAATCCATCCAGTTCATTGAAATATGTTAGCTAATAAGTCATGTGTATGTGTGCGTACATGTATGCAAAGAAATTTCTATGTCGTGCTTCCTTTTTCTCTTTTTTCTTTGTACCAACCATTCAGGCAAGTAGGGGTAAGATAGTATTGTTGTTAAATTCCCTCAAGGAAGTTCCAACTCATAGCATCCAAAGGTTCAACTGCCCAGTCCTACACCAGACTCACCATCATTGCTATTTCAGCCTATTGTTGCATCCAATCCATCTTCTTGGGGGTCTTCCTCACTTTTCTGACTTGACTTTACTAACCATCATGTCCTTTTCCTGGGAATTGTCTCTCCTGATAACATGTGAAAGTACATGAAGCAAACGAAGTCTCATTATCTTTGCACTTAGGAGTATTCTGACTGAACTTCCTTCAAGAGAGACTTAGTTGCTACTTCCATGAGCATTGATTATGGATCTAACTAAAATAAAAATCTTGACAACTTGTCTTTTCTCCACTTATCATGAATGTTGTCTATTCATCACGTTGTGAAGATTTGATTTTTCCTGTCATCTAGTTATAACACAATAAAAGCTGCAGTTTTTCATCTTAATTGGCAAGTGCCTCAAATCCTTTTTGCTTTCAGAAAGCAAGATTATGTCAACTGCATTTTGCAAGTTGTTAATGGGCTGCCTTTCTCCACTCCTAGTGCCACACTTTTCTTCATATAGTCCAGCTTCATGGACTATCTGCTCTGAGTGCATTTGAATAATTTGGTGAAAGGATACATACCGACAAACCTCTTTTTTGATTTAAAAATATGAAGCATTCTATTGTGTGTCTGAATGACTGCTCATTTGCAGTTCCTCATGAGAACAATTTAGTGTTCTGTAATTCTCATTCTTCATAATGCTATCCAATGTTTGTTATGGTCCACACAGTCTAATGCTTTTTCATAGTCAATAAAGCACAAGTAAACATTTTTTTCTGCTACTCTATGCTCTTAGCCAAGATCCATCTGATGTCAGTAATGCTAGCCCCCTTTACAGACCTCCTTCTGAATCCAGCTTGAATTTGTGGCACCTTCCTGTCAATGGACTGGTGCAATGACTTTTGAATAATCTTCAGCAAAATTTTACTTGTGTGTGACATTGAAGACATTGCTCAATAATTTCCTTTCTGTGAAATGGACACAAATGTGTATCTCTTCATGTCAATTGGCCAGGTCTTCCAAATTTCCTGGATAGACAAGTGAGTGCATTTCAATAGGTAGTCCGTCTGTTCCTGGAGCCTTGTTTATTGCTAATGCTTTCCAGTGTATCTTGGCTTCTTCCCTTAATACCTTTGATTCTTGATTATATTTACATTTTGTAATGGTTGGATGTCAGTCAATTCCTTTTGATATAGTGACCTTGTGGATTCCTCCCATATTCTTTAGTTATTTCCTGCATCATTCAAAATCTTTCCCATAGAATCCTTAGTATTTTAACTAGAGAGTTGAATTTTTTCTTATGACTTTTTTTTCGGATTGAGATATGCTGAACATGTTTTCTTCTTGACTTTCTACCTCAAAGTCTGTGCACATTTCTCTTCAATGTTCTACTTTGTCTTTTCAAGATATCCGAGGTTTTCTATTCTCTTTTAGTTCACAATTTCTTCATTCACTTTACCTACTCTACTTTTAAAAGCAAGCTTTAGAATCTCCTTTGGCATACACTTCATCTTTTCTTTTTGACCTGGATTTTTAATGACCTTCCACTTTCTTCATTTTTGTCTATGATGTCATCCTGCACTACAACTCATTTCGTCTTCAGTCATTAGTGTGCAATTTGTTATATCTGTTCTTGAGGTGGTATCTAAAGTCAGCTGGGATATACTCTAGGTTGTATTTTGATTGTAGTGGACTTATTGTTTAGCTTCAACTTGGACCTGCCAATGAGCAATATGTGCTTGCTCCACAATCCGTCCTTGGCCTTGTTTTGGCTAATACTGCACATCTCCATCATTTCTTTGCAGATTTGCAGTCAATTTGTATTCCATCTGGGGAGCACCATGTGTATAGCTACTATTTATGTCTTGGGAAAAAAAGTTATTTGCATCACTACTTAAAATAACATTGTATTAAAAGAAGTTTCATATCATTAAGTAATTTTGAAATTTGAGATTATTTTTTATAATTGTATATAATCCCATTAAGTGGTGTACCATTATTTAACTAATACCTTTATACTGATTATTCAAATTTCAAGATATTTTTCCAAATAGAAATAAATCCACATACCAATCTTAGAGGGCATTGATGACTGTTCTTTGTTTTACAGTAATTTCCTATAAGAAGAATTGTGAGATCAAAGGTTTAGAACCGTCTTAAAAATTCTTGTAAAATATTACTAAATTCTTTCTTATAAAAGTTCCTATTTTTTCACTTTCATATTTGTTAGTTCAAAAGATGATTTTGATTAAATAATTGAAAAAATATCTGCATACACAGTGAATTAGTTTTTGAATAAAAGTACACTAGTATTGCCAGTGTCATCATAGCTTTGTATAAATTAATATTATTATCTCAGAAGGAGAAGGAAGCAGAAATAGGCATCATAAACAGATTGGGCAAGCAGTTTTAATTTTTAGGTACAGCTAGAAATTGACTATCTTTATGAATGAATACAGATATATTTACTCCACCATCAAAATCATTTGTATCTCACCTTGGAGCTCAGTTCAGAAATCGTCCACAGTGGATTGCACTCCGTATTTTTCACAGGGCCCTTCTTTGTTAGGGAGGTCTAATAAGGCATATTTTTCATATTTGTGCTTCATTTCCAACTATCAAGATGATTTCTATCCAAAAGCATTTATGTTACTCCAGGACACTTACATTGAAAACTGCTGAATGTCCACTTACAGTGATATAAGCAGGTATTGTGGTTGTGATGTGCTGTCAAGTTTGTTTCAACTCATACAACCGACGGAAGCACTACTCAGTCCGGTGCCATGCACACATTGTTGCTTGCTGCAGCCACACTGTCAATCCATTTTGTCAAGGGCTTTTCTCTTTTCCAATGTCCCTCTACTTTACTAAGCAAGTTACTAGTTCATGGTCTTTCCTAATAACATGTACAAAGCACATGAGACAAAGTCTCAACATTGTTGCCTCTAAGGAGCATTCTGGCTATCCTGCTTCCAAAACAGATTGGTTTGTCTTTTATCAGTCCATGGTATTTTCAATATTTTTTGCCAGCACAGTTCAAATGCATCAATTCTTCTTTGGTGTCCAATTTTGCATGCACCTGAAGCAATTAGAAATACCATGGCTTGGGTCAGTCACACTTTAGTCCTTAGAGTAATACCCTTTCCTTTCAAGAGGTCTTGTGCAGCAGATTTACCCACTGTCATGCATCTTTTGATCTCTTGATGCTGCTTCCATGAGTGTTGATTGTGGATCCAAGCAAGATGAAATCCATGACAACTTCAATCTTTTCTCCACTTACAATGTTAACTATTGGTCCAGTTGTGACGATTTTGGTCTTTTTTATATTGAGTTTAATCCATTCTGAAGACTGTGATCCTTAAAGGTTGCATTGTTTATCAGCAAGTATTTCAGGTCCTCATTACTTTCAGCAAGCACGTTTGTGTCATCTGATATTGCACTTTGCTAATGAGTCTTCCTCCAATGCTGATGCCACATGGTGAAAGATTAAAACTCTGACAGTTTTAAGCCTTTCCTGATTTTAAGCTAATCAGTATTCACTTGTTCTGCTCCCACAACTGCCTTTTGATCCATCAAGTTGCACATGACCACAATAATCAAGTAAATAAAATAAATTTTCAGGGGTGTCTGAAAGTGTAATAGAGAGTAGGTCAATGAAACAGAAAAATTAGGTGTAAATTGCAGAAAATCTAAATCTAAATTGCAGAAAATCTAAAATTCAAAAATAATTATATATTAAACTTGTTCGGGAAAGTTGAAGGAGCCCTGGTAGTGCTATCTAGTAAGCCTTTGGTGGATACCATGATGTCAAGAGTTCAAACTTACCAACAATGTCATGAGAGGAAAATATGGCTCTCTTCTCCATAAAGATTAACAATGCAATAGAAACCCTACATGGTGTAATTGTAAGGCAGAATTGACTTGCTGGCAGTGGGATCAGAATTGAAACTAGATGATAAGAACAATACATTACAGAGAGCAATTCCCTACTATTAGAGGCCAAAACTTGTGATGATTACGGTATTTTCTTTCTTCCTGTTTCACAAAAGAAAGCATCACATAGAAAATTAGTCAAATTGACAGGTAGCTAGAGTATGGGTAAAGGGAGGTTGTCTCCCCCAAATGCCTGCACTAGTGAAAATCACCTGCCAGGGCTGCAATTCAGGGGTTATAAAGAAGTCCGGCACCCATCCGACACATATAGGCACCAGCAATGTGACATCTCGCAGGTGACCTGAACTCAGCCAAAAAGGCCAACCACTACCCTCAACCATGCCCCTTCTAGTAAGCCAGGAGGGAGGTAAAGTCAGGGCCTGGGGACAGTTGCCCCCTTGGCATCTGGGTATTTTTCCTGCTCTTGGTTCCACACGTGCGTCTTCATGTTCCTGTTCCGGTATTGTTTTCATGTGGTTTTGCGTGTTCTCCTGTTGTGGCCGTCTTCAGCCTCGAGCTATCATGTGGTCCCCACACAGCCTTTTATACTTTCCAGAATTAGTGTGTACTTTTTGAGACTGTAATACCTGAAACTTCCCTTTCCCTCATAAAAGTTCCTCGGATTTGCAAAATTGCTTCTGCTGCGTGAATTCTTTCAGTGTAGTGAGGCAAGAACTGATATAAATAACCCCAGAAACCTAATATATTAATCTCATTTTAATTCCCAAATTGTTTTAAAGTAAATAAAGTCTTTTAAGTTTCTCCACATATGCATACAAAGTGGATGCAGATGATCTTGACACTTTCACACACTACTTGACTCAACAACTCACATTAACAGCTCAAAAGTCCCCTTGCCTCAGAAGCAGCTGTATATCTGTGCGTGTGTGTGTGTGTGTGTGTGTGTGTGTGTGTATTCAAGTAGAGTGTATGTGATAGAGTTCTTGGCATTTTTAATATTACTAGTAAACATAGAGTAAAAATAATGAGGGAGAAAATAAAACAATTCAGAATGCCCTTCCCTTCATCTGGTTGATTATCGTCTGGCTTCCACTTACGTGGCTAGGTTTTTATTCATTTATTACTTTGAAATTCGAAAATATCATTGTTTAAAATTGGACTTTACTGAGTTGATTATCTTATAGCTCAAGGTTGAAGTTTTTGCCGCAACAAATTTTAATAATTCCTGTGTTCAATGTACACATGGAATATTTTTGCATTGCTTTTTTTTCCTTTGAATGATGAATTTGTTGAAATACTTTTAGATTTTTCTAACTATGCCAAAATCCCAATGAGAGGTGGGGTGGAGTGAGGGATGGTTTATGAAATTCCCTACTAGGAACTGTTTGAAATTGACTTATTTATGCCTTTAAAAAGTTAAACCAATCTAGCCTTTCTGCTTTCTGAGTATGCTCTACTCCCATGAATTTTCCATTTTCTCTGCATGCATTTTCTCCTTTCTCTTTCTTTTTTATGATTTTTCTTATTCTTGCCTTTTCCTTTTTTATTTTCATTATAACTTCTTCTTCCTCTTCTTCTTCTCTCTCCTTTTATACAAAATCCAATTGCTGAAAATCTCTAGTTCAAGTTCAGTTTCTAAGGCTCATTTTGAGTCCCAACGACTTAATGCTTCTACTACTCAATTTCCATATCTTTCAGGTATTTTTAATCTTCTTCTAGAATTTTCTGTTCTGAATCCTAACTCTTGCTCTTCCGTGCCCACATAAGCCCACAATAGTGTATATATATTTTTTATCTTTTACCCATATGCCTATGTCAAATAAGTGAGATAAATTGGACAAGATATGTTTAGAAGGAAAAGGTTCAATCCTTTCATAGTTGTAAAGAGAGTCAAGTTTTTGGGAGTAAGATCAAAATGAAAATAAAAATCACCATGTTTGAATTCTCTGGTGCATTCTTTGATTATGTTGGAAGAGAAAGTATTTCTGTCATTAACTCATTCTAAGTTGTTTTAATCTCTCTTAAAAAACCAATTAGGAACGTAGTTGAAAGTTAGGTTTATGATGTTGCCTCTTTGTCATAAACAGAGGGAAATTTGGTACTGACTCTTGTGTCTAACACTTTGAACATAACAAATTAATAAAATTTGGTCACACTATAAGAATCTTTGATTTTTCCATTTTTTCAAATTTAGTTGAAAAAACCCACCCCCGTCCTTTTTAAGTCATTTTATTGGGGGATCATACATATCTCATAACAATCCAGACATCCATGTGTCATGCACATTTGTACATATGTTGCCATGATTATTTCCAAGACATTTTTTTTCTATATGAGCCCTTGGTATCAGCTCCTCGTTTTTCCCCTCCCTCCCCCACTCTCCAATAATTATGAACCCTTGATAAAGTATAAATTATTATTATTTTCATATCTAACACTGTCTGCTGCCTCCCTTCACCCATATTTCTGTTGTTTGTCATCCTGGGGGGAGGGCAGTTAAACATTGATCATTATGATAGGTTCCTCCTTTCTTCCCCCACCTTCCTCCTACCCCTCATGGTATTGCTACTCCCATTATTGTTCCCAGGGGCGGGTATCTATCCTGGATTCCATGTATCGAGAGCTCTCATCTTTACCCAGCTACATGTTCTGGTCTATCTGGGTTGTAAGGTAGAACTGGAGTCGTGGAAGCGTGGGCTTGGGGGGAAGAAGCATTAAAGAAATAGAAGAATGTTGTATGTTTTGTCAGTGCTATACTTCTCCCTGGCTGGCTCGTCCCTTCCTTGTGACACTTCTTTGAGGGGATTAAGGTTGAATTGCACTCACAATTTTGTCCAAAACACAAACTTCTGATGAGATCAAAATTTGGCAATATGTACTAAAGGATATGTGCAGATCTAGTCTTAGGTCAACATTGCTTCTTCTAGCTCGCTTTCACAAAATAAATCAGTGTCATCGCCTAAGGCTTAATGAAGTAAATTAAAAAGACCCAAAATAGGAAGAATTAAAGATAAACAAAGAAAGAAGGAAAGGAGGGAAAGGGGAAAAGGGACAGAAGGAGGAGAGGAGGTAAAACAGGAAAGACAGAGAAGAAAAATAGGAAATAAGCAAAGCAGGAAAGAAAATGAAAGTCCCTTGTTCAGCACCATAGTGCGTGGATGAAGTGCCCTTGGAAACTTCATTTGCAGATGGGCATGACTCAAAATGAGAAGAAGCAGCTGCAAACATCAATCAATAATTGGAATTCGGGATTTATGAAGTAGGAAAGTAGGAAAATTTAAGGCATCAAAAATGAAATAAAATGCATAAAGATCAAGATCCTAGAGATAAGTGAGCACAAATAGACTCAGATTGCCAATTTTGAATCAGAAAATTATACTGCTTAGAATGCCAGGAATAACAGATTCGGAGAAATGGTGTCACCTCCATCCTCTAAAAGGACATTTCAAATCTATATTAAAGCACAGTGTTGTCTGTCATAGGAAAATATCTAACCAAATACAAGGACATCACTACAACTATTATTTAAATTTATACAGCAACCAATAGACCTGCTGATGAAGAAATTGAAGCATTCTTCCAACATGAAACTGATCAAATACATAATCAAGATAATTGATAATCATTGGTGATTTGAATGAAAAAGAAAGAAAAAGGGCACTGGTTGAAAAGTATGGTTTGGTGATAGAAACAAAGGCGGAGATGACAAGATGGAATTTGGCAGACTGATGGCTACTTTATTACAGATATCTTTTTTCAACAGAACAAGGTGACAATACACATGGACTTCTCCAGATGGAATACACTGGTATTGAATTGACTACATCTGTGGAAGAGATGATGGAGAAGCTAAATAAAAGCAATTAAAACCAGGCCAGAGGTCAGCTATGAAAAGGACCATCAATTGATCCTATGTAAGTTCAGATTTAGGTTGAGAAAAATTAAAACAAATCTACTGTATTAAAAATACAACCATGAGTATAGCCAGCCTTTATTTTGAGAACATTGTAAGGTACTGATGACAGAATATCTTATGGATTGTGCGATGACATCAAGAATATCATACATGAGAGGCTTGGCCAAGATGGCAACCAGATAGTAGCTCACGACCAAAGCTCCATGGAGATCAGTGAGTGGGGAGATTTGGGGGCCAAGTAGGGGTATCAAGTCTGTCACTTGATTCCCAAGACAACTCAGAGCACCTCTCTGAACCAGAAACTGACCTCCACCCCATTGCCTGCACTACCTGTGGACACCTGTGGTCTCAGGCCCACCAGCTGCCTCTTTTGCAGTGGTCAGGGTGCCCGCTCTGCCTCAACCAGTGCCACAGGCCAGCCAGGCATATGGCGGAGGCTTCCACCCTGCCTCAGCACTTCATGCAGAACCACCAATAGAAGAAATAGACAAGGTTATCAAGGGACTACCAACAAAAAATCCCCTGGACCAGATGACTTTACAGGAGAATTCTATCAAGCATTCAAGGAAGAATTGACACCAATCCTACACAAACTCTTCCAGAACATAGAAAAAGATGGCAAATTCCCAAATTATTTCTATGAAGCTAGTATAACCCTGATACCTAAATTGGGCAAGGATCCCACAAGAATCAGAACTACAGACCAGTTTTCCCAATGAATGTTGATGCAAAATCCTTAACAAAAATACTGGCCAACACAATACAAAAGTAAATAAAACAAATAATTCTCCATGCCCAACTGGTACTCATATCAGGGATGGTTCAACATACGAAAGACCATTAGTATTATTTGCCACATTAAAATGAAAAATTATAAGACCCACAAGATATTTCAATAGATGCAGAAAAAGCATTTGACAACATCCAACACCAATTCCTGTTTAAGATACTCAAGAAGATAGGAATGGAGGAAAATTCTTCAATATAATACAAGCTGTATATGAAAAACCAACAGCCAATGTGGTAGTCAGTGGAGAAAAGATGAGATTAATTCTTCTTAAAAAGGGGACTACACAAGGATGTCCCTTGCCCCCACTCCTATTTAACTTTGTACTGAAGGTCCTAGATAACAGTACAAGGCAAATAAAAGGCATTCAAGGTATTTGCCTGGGGAACAAAGAAGTGAAACTATCATTATTCACAGATGATGATTTTATATATGGAAAATTCCAAAAGCTCCACAAGGGGAGTACTGGAAGCAATAGATGAGTATGGCAAAGTGGCAGGATACAAGATCAACAAATAGAAGTCTATCGGGTTGCTATACACATCAGATAAGACCACAGAAGAGGGGATCAAAAAGGTGTACCCTTCACAATAGCCAAGCAGAAATTGAAATATCTAGGGATATGATTGACTAATAAAACAAAAGATCTTTACAAAGAAAACTACAGAACACTATTACAAGAAACCAAGGATGACCTCAACAAATGGAAGGATATCCCATGCTCATGGATCAGAAGAATCACTATAGCAAAGATGTCAGTTCACCCAAGGCACTGTATAAGTTCAATGATATCCCAATCCAAATACCATCATCTTTGTTCACAATATTGGAAAAACAGATTACCAACTTCATATGAAGAGGGAAGAAACACAGAATTAGAAGAGAACTCCTCAAGAAGGACAAGGTTGGAGGAATTGCTTTACCTGACTTTAGCACCTACTACACAATCACAGTGGTCAAAACTGTAGTATTGGTATAATGATAGATATACAGACCAATGGAAAAGGATTGAAAACCCAGAAATAAAATCATCAGCATACAGACAACTGATCTTCAATAAGGGCCCATAAAATATCAAAAGGGAAGTGAATGCTTTCTTCAATACATGGAGCTGCAAAAAATGGATACATATCTGCAGAAAAATGAATCAAGACCCTTACTTCACTCCATGCACAAGAATAAACTCAAGGTAGATCACAGACCTTGAGGTAAAACCCCAAACTATTAGGACTACCAATGACAGAATTGGAACAGATCTGACAACTTTGGCTCAGGGAATACATAGGCTATCGGAAATAGGACAGGACACAAACACAGAGGAGGCACAAATTGACAAGAGATAAAAGACTTGTATATATCAAAAGAATTCACCAAGAGAGTAATAAGAAAGACCACAGAATGGGAAAACATCTTTAGCAATGACACATCAGACAAAGACCTTATTACTAAAATCTACAATACTCTGCTAAGCTTACAACGAGAAAAAAAAAACAATGTCCACTGAGGAGGTGGTCAAAGGTCCTGAACAGAAGTTTCTCAAGGGCAGAAGTCCAAATGGTCAATAAATATATGAGAAAATGTTCCAGATCTCTAGCCATAAGAGAAATGCAAATTAAAACAACGAGGAGATACCACCTAACACCCTCAAATATAGCCCAATTCAAAACATTAGAAAGTAACAAGTGTTGGACTGGGAAGAGATAGGAACTTTTTCCCACTACTGGCGGACTTGTAGGTATGTACAGCCATTATGTAAATTGATCTGGCGATATCTAAAACAGATGGAAATTGAGCTACCATACTGAAGCAATCCTCCCTACTGGCCATATACCCAAAAGAGACAAGAAAGAAACCATGGCCAGACCTCTGTGCTCCAATGTTCATCATGGTGCAGTTCACAATTGCAAGGAGTTGGAAACAATCCAAATTTCCATCAACAGATGAATGCATTAAAACACTATGGTAGATACATACAATGGAGTACTGTGCACCTCTACAAAACAGTGATGAACTCATGAAGCACATTGTCACATGGGAAGAACTGGAGGAAATCATGCTAAGCGAAGTAAGCAAAGCACAAAAGGCCAAATACAACATGAGTCCGCTGAGGTAAGCTCAAAAAATCCAAAGGGGCATAGGGAAGAAGCTATGGTATACATACATTCCTGGAGTGGGGTCCAGGTCATATGGCAGGGGCCAGACTACACCCAGGGATACATATAGTAGCCAACTAAAAAATAGGTGGGGGGGAGAAACTGGGTTGCTAGGGGAATAGGGTACTAACCCACCCAAGGGGAGGGTGTTGTTTATATCTCCACAGGGAAAGAAGGACCAGATTTCAACCCATTGCTCCAAGACAAGAACACAACACACTGGCATGAAGCGGGGAACCAATAGAGAGGCCTGAGGGGCCAGCCCCATTACCAACTAAGTGGACAGCCCTCTTCCCCCAGCAGAATTCATTTCAGAGGACAGCACCGAAACTACAGCTCAAGGAGAGAGACATGCCTGATCAGAGCACACAGCAGGAAATGAGGGGGGAAGGAAAAAAGAGTGAAGCACATCCTGTCCCACCAAGCCCTGAGGACGATATTTCTGCTTAGAACAGCCAATTCACAGAGAGGACCATAGGGCCGGCCCCACCATGAGACACGACATTCCTCACTGATCCATAGCACCACGGGGGACAAAACTGGAGACACACAGCAGAAATTGTGCCCACTCTGACCCCATCACACTGAGGGGAGATGCTGGAGGCATGCAACAGAACAGCAAGGGGAGCAAAGCAATGAAGTCTCCAGGGAACACCAAAAATAGACGGTGGGGCCAGGGCATGGCTCCTCATCAAACTCTACTGGAAA
>NW_022111365.1:2107633-2110985 GCF_000313985.2 Echinops telfairi | reverse complement strand
TCAAAATGACCTACCTATAACCCCCTCCCAGGGGGATGGACAACAGACAAAGGGGTAAAGGGAGACATCAGAGTGTGCAAGACATGAAAAAATAATAATAATTTATAAATCATCAGGGATTCATAAGGGAGGGAGAAGGGTGTGGGAATGAGTAGCTGACACCAAGGTCTCAAATAAAAAGAAAATGCTTTTAAAACAATGATGGCAACATATGTAAAAATGTGCTTGGCTCAATGTGTGTATGTATGGATTGTGATAAGAGTTGTACCAGCCCCCAATAAAATGATTTATATAAAAAAAGAAGAATATCATACATGAAGAAAGTAAAAGGTATTTTTATACAGGAAAGGAAGGAAAGATTAAAGTGGATGCTACAGGAGACTGAAATTTGCTCTTAATGATAGAATAATGAAGGCAGACAGAAGAAATGATGAAGTCATGAAGCTGAACAGAAAATTTCAAAGAGTTGCTCAAGAAGACAAAGTAGTATATTATAATGGAATGTGCAAAGACCCAGAGTTAGAAAACAAAAAGGAAGGACACACTCAGCATATCTTAAGGTGAAAAACCTCAAGAAAAAAAAATCAAGTTTCAAGTTCTAATACTGAAAGATTCTATGAGCAAAATATTCAACAATGTAGGAAGCATCAAAAGAAGATGGAAAGAATACACAGAGTCACTGTACCCAAAGAACTAGTCAACATGTTTCAAGAGGTAGCATATGAGCAAGAACCAATGACATTTAAGGAAGAAGTGTAAGCTGCACTGAAGGCGTTAGCCAGAAACAAGGCTGTAGGTATTGAAATGTTTCAATAAGCTGATGAAGCACTGGAAGCACCCATTTGCCTATACAAAAAAATTTGGAAGAGAGCTACATGGCCAACTAACTGGAAGATATATGTATTTGTATCCCTTTCAAATAAAAATGACCCAACAGAATGTGCAAATTATAGAACAATATCATTAACATCACATGCAAATAAAACTTTGCTGGATATCATTCAACAAAAATTGCAGCAGTATATCAACAGGGAGCCGCTAGAGGTTCAGGCTGGATGCAGGAAAGGTCATGGAATAAGTCACATGAAAGTCAGACACTGAATAATGAACACTTAAGAAGAATTGATACATTTGAATTACAGTGTTGGCAAAGGATATTGAAAGTACCATAGACTGCCAAAAGAACCAACAAATCTGTCTTGGATGAGGGGAAATGAGTCTCACCTACTTTGGACATGTTATCAGGAAAGATGAGTCCCTGGAGAAGAATGTTATGATTGGTAAAGTAGAGTGGGAGCAAAGAGGAATAGCCTTGAGAACATGGATTGACACAGTGTCTACAGCAATGGGTTCAAACATAGGCACAACGGTGAGTGTGGTGCGGGACTAGGACGTGCTTCATTTTACATAAGGTTGCTATGAGTTGGAACAAAAGCAATGGCCCCTATCAGCAACATGTTCAGCACTCTCACTGTCTGTTTATTTTTAAGAGTGATCATTAAACATCTTCTTTCTTCCTTTTTGTAAAGGGGATAAAATGAGTGAATCTTAGCAGAAAAAAAAATATATATGTTAGAGGTTTCTGCTTTACTACTAGGTTGTGCTGTACATCTTGTGGGTGAAGGGAGACGTCGGACAGGGCAAGATATGACAAAATACCAATTTATAAACTATCAAGGACTCATGAGGGAGAGGGGAGCGGGGAGGGAGGGGAAAAATGAGGACCTAGTGTCGGGGGTTTAGGTGGAGAGAAAATGTTTTGAGAATGATGTACAAATGTGCTTTACACAATTGATGTGTGTATGGATTGCGATAACAATTGTATGAGCCCCTAATAAAATGTTTAAAATATACATATATAGTTTTAGTTGGGTGTCCCATATCACCTGGTGACTCTTTGATAGGGATATATTTTATGGCTTTCACTGAAATTTTTTTATGTGCTGACTCTCCTCTATTTGCACCTGCAGGTCCACCTTCCCTGTGTTCTGAGAAACAGTCCATTGCAACTTCCAGCAACGGACTACAGATTTCTGTTGAGTTCTGCACATAGGGGAACCAGCCTGTGGGATATCCAGCAGGCAAGAGGAGAATGAAGTTGATTATTTCCCTAATTCTCTTCCTGGCAGATAATCTTTTGTTAGAGCTATTCTTCTATCCAAGGCCGAAGTTGCTGTCAGGAAGCTTTCTCTATTCTTGTCTTTCAAGGTTCAGGTATCAGTTTCTTCCTATTGCCCTTGCAAATAGAAAGGTGACAATTATTATTATAAATCTCTAGATAGTGGGTTTGAACCACTGACTTTGCAGTTTCCCCACAGCATCACCGGGGTTAGTAACCTGGAACACTTATTGCACATGCTTGTAATATAAGAATGAAGAGGCTAAATTCCACTCACTCTTACACTCTGAAGTGACAGACTGAGTCTAGAACCCAGGTTCACCAATTCTCAGTCCAGAGTTACTTTCATTACCCTTTAGGACATTCATGCATTAATTGGAAACATATTCATGAAATTTCATTATGTCTCACATACTAGGAAAACTATTTAAATATTAAAATAAATCAGTAGGGTCCTTATCTTCAAGTTTCTTACATCTAGTAAGTGAATATACACAAATATGAAAATATATAATTTGATCAATGCAGTAATAAAACAAGAAGCAAATTTATGTAAAATGGCACAGGAAGTTGAGCCTTGATTTTAAAGCTTTGAAAAATATAGAACAGAGGATGAAAACTTTTATGTTGAACCAACATAATAAGATTTTGAGGAAAAAAACTGAGGGCAGTATATTTCAGGAACTGTAACAGAAACATTCAGAGTAATTATACCAAAGTATGAATGGAATAGAGTAGTGAGAAGACCAATTTTAGAGGTGGATGAGGACAGATCATGGGGATCCTTGTGAACCCCTCTAAGGAACATGAAATCTATACAGGAGGTCAGAAAACAGCAGAAGACTTTGAAAGTAATAAAGTAAAATGCTTCGGTTTGTTTTTCAGTTACTCTGGTAGCAGCGTTAGATTTGGGCAGAACAAGGGTAGAAAAGAGAAACTAATGATGGGGTGGCTGTATGCACCATAATATTCTGTGCTGTTGTGTTCTGGAAAGTATCCCTGTGCTTCTTCCATGTGTATCTTTGTGATTTTATTCAAAATCATCTATTACAAACTTACTAGGAACAATGTCACAAGGTATGTAAGATACACAGGAAGGTAGCCACACCCCAAAAGGGAAAAATTCTGCTACTCAGAACTTTTGTAGTACATATTTTTCCCACTAGGTGAACATCCAGACAATCACTCTGAGTTAGTGTGCACCCAGTGGTGTTGCCTGGGAAGGTTCTCTGT
>NW_022111365.1:2104834-2106522 GCF_000313985.2 Echinops telfairi | reverse complement strand
CAGATTTGACAAATGTATTTAGTGTAATGGAGAGTACTTTGAAGGTGAGAAGGTTGTTTTGTAAAAGAAAATTAAATACATAGCTTTGAAAAACATTCCATTTGGGGGGAGGTACCCCCTTGTAGTATGATGTTTTTATGGATTTTCTATCTTTATTGTATATCAGACTATTTATTTTAAGGTAAAACAGCTATAGAGAATAGGAGTATATAGAGACCACAATGAGAAGAATTCGGAATAGTTTGTTTTTTTTAATAAATGGAATCTGAACTAAAAGTTGATGAATGCATTGGACTTTTGTAAGTTAAGGAGCTAAACCCTTCTTAGCAATGTCCTCCCTGCTGTGCCCATTATAATGCAAACTGAAAGTAGAAATCAGAACTTCTATTGCTAACATCTCCCTGCCATTTCCTTCATTCAATGTAGAACAAAGTACATACTCTGACAGTGTTGCCAACATAGAATACGTTTTTAATCAGCTAAAATTTCTGGTTGAAAACTAAAGTGGAGAAAAATACAACAGTTTCTGTTTGGTACATGATGCTAAACGATGTGACTTATTTTTATTGACTTGACTAGCTGTCGTGGCAGTAAAGAAAGTCAACTAAAGAAAGTCCAACTAAAATGATTGACTTGGAATTCTTGAGTCTTGCCATACACTAAACCTGATTATAGATAATTCAGATAATTTCCTTCAAGGGTTCTAGCTAGAAGCCATGAGCATAAAACATAATTTCATTGTCCCTGGCAGTTTTGAAGTTCCCCTTAACTATATAGGTTTATTTTATTTTTATCTCAAGTCCAGTTTCAGTTAATTGCCAGAAATACAACCCAAATCCTACATAAAAATGAAATAAATTAGTAAAATAAAAGCTGTCCCAGCCATGAATAATTAATTGTAGTCTAGTCTCCACTATGGCTAAATATCATAATCTTGAAAAGAACATAAGTACTTGCTATTGCTACTTGGTTTTGTTTCTCTGAAAAGACATCATTGTCACCTGTTAAATATAAGCAAGCTCCCAACAACGTAACCGGAAGGTCAGAGATGGATATTAATTGAGCCAATCAGCGTAAGTTAGGAAGGTGCTGATAGATAGCAGCAGAGGCAAACTAGTTTAAGAGAGGACCATGACAAGAATGCTCGTCTTTTATTTGGGAAAGCATCTGGCCTGTGTCCGTGGCTAGGTCATATATCTGACAATATCCTCCCTTTTAATGCTTTGCAGATCCAAGGTATATACCCTAAGCCTGAACTCTCCAAAGAAATTATGTCAAGCAATAACCAAGGAAGTTGGGTTGTAAAAATGAACCGAGGAACAAGTTATCTGGACTCGATGATTTAAGAAAAAGGGAAATTATGCTCCAAAAGGTGGCAGTGTGAGACTACAGAGTCATAACTGATTTCTGGACTTCATTCTTAAAAATCTCTAGGATTCTACTCAACATTTACCCTTTGGAGGGGAAAGGCAGGAGAGAAATTCACTTTTAATTCTGGGACTTATCTCTATGCATTCAGAGTATACCTAAAATTCTCATAAACTTATCTCCTCTGGTTTATTATGAATAGATAACAAATTCCTAATGTGGGTAGGAAACAAAAGTATTTTTATAAAGCCTCTGTGCTAAATGTATTCATTATTTGGATCTGATGACTTGTGTGATAGTGATGTTTTAGAGGGAGGGAT
>NW_022111365.1:2101449-2103185 GCF_000313985.2 Echinops telfairi | reverse complement strand
TAAGTTTCTCCTACACTTTAATTTGGATGTGTTAGCTCCCATAAGTGTCTCATGAAACTGCAAAATTTGCAACACACTGCACTTTAGAACAAATTTGCTTCTGAATAGTTCAGCCCTTTGCTAGAAATCCCACAAGTGTCCAAGCAAAAGGATGCATCATTGATGTTGAGTTGAGTTGATGACAGTGTGCAGTAGATTGTGCAGGTATCCTTCATTTCATTTGAAAATACCTATTTTATTTATAGAGTCACAAAATCAAGAGTGGCTCAAAGGTATGTGAGAATATATTCCCCAAGGAAAGATATTAAATCTTCCCATTGCTTAAGTCACATATTAGAACATCTACTAGAAAATCTTGAACTCAGCAAGTCCTGGGATAGCATGCAGTACATTGCAGGGCTATATAATTCTCTTTCTTTTATTCTTTCCTTCCAGCTTTGCATGTCTTAAGAACTAGGAATATCAAGTTGTATCATATTAAATGTCAGCACATGACAGAGTTTAACTTGAGTTTGAATAAAAGTGTTTTTTAGTATTAGCATGGTACTAAAAATATATTTACTATTTATCTAAAATTAAAGTTTAAGTAGTCTGTATTTTTACTTGCTAAATCTGTCAACTCTAATCTCATCCAACTTCAAATGCATATCTGATGACAGTGTCAATGAGCACATTGTTGTATTAAGTACATTTAAAAAATAGATTAAAGCAGTGGTTCTCAACTTGTGGGTCGTGACCCCTTCAGGGATCGAATGACCCTTTCCTGGGGGTCGCTCGATTCATAACAGTAGCAAAATTACAGTTATGAAGTAGTAACAAAAATAATTTTATAGTTGGGGATCATCACAACATGAGGAACTGTATTAAAGGGTTGCGGCATTAGAAAAGTTGAGAATCACTGGTTCAAAGTATGTTAATCTTGAAATTACGGTCAAGATAGTTTTCAAAAGTTTTATAAGGTAAAATATTCATTAGTAATTAATGAAGCCAAACACCATTGGATTCATTCAAATGTAGACTTTCATACCTCAGGTCTGTTCAAAATGTGGCGCTTTTGGATATGACTCATTGAGCAGTGAAGCAATAATGATGGTCTTCACTAAGGACTGCCTTCATATCATTCCCGAACATTTGCTTCCCACACCAAAGTTTTGCCACTTATTTTTAATGTGTAAAGTTTACCTCCACCAATACTGTTTCTTTACTAATTTGCCTTGTACTACTTAGACCAAAAAAGCTGAAAATATCCTACAGTTTGTCCTTTGGTAAAAACAATATTCTGATATGGATCACTAAGCCCAAATCAGAGACTTCCATATATAAATTGCTTTTATCTCTTTCAAAATTTCTAACTTTGTCCTGAAGATAAGATATCTAAATTTAGCAAATAAAAACACAGACTCCCAGTTAAATCTAAATTTAAGATAAACAATGAATGCTTTATTACAAATATATCTTGTATAGTGCAAATATACCTGATATGGTACACCTCATAAAGACCTCTTTAAAGGGTTGACAAGCAAAGAGATCACTTTGAAGACTAAGATGCACCTGACCCAAGTCATGGTATTTTCCATCTGCTTATAGGCAGGTGAAAATTGAACATTGAATAAGGAAGGCTAAGAAAGAATCAATACATTTGAATTGTGGTGCTAGTGAAGACTATTAAAAACATAATGGACTAAAAAAACCCATAATGACTGTCAAAAGAACAGACAAATCTGTCTTATAAGAAG
>NW_022111365.1:2098410-2100359 GCF_000313985.2 Echinops telfairi | reverse complement strand
ATTTATTTCTCTAGATCACTTGGCCTAACAGGTTATGGTACTAGTTGAGTGGGGTGCTGGAGAAATATATCATAAAGATTGAGAGTGGAGGCTAGTCTGACCTCGGCCATGTGGCAGTTGGATGCAATTAGATTTTCAGTTATTTGGATAACCGGAGGTCAGATATACCCACAGTTTACTTGGTTATTTTCTGGAAAAGGCATGGGAAATGAAATTTTCCACTCTGTCTTCAGTTATTCCTACCTGAAATAGAGCAAAGAAATGTAATAGGTGCTAAATTGCAGCTCAGGGGAGGAAAATACCTCTTTACTTTCCCTGAGGCAAGTGCCAAACTACCCAGCCAAGATGTCTAATAGTAGGCCAGGTCCTGGTTTGATCCTACCTGGGCCCTATTGCCATATTGCATATGAATGGGATAACCTATATAAAAATATTGATTTTGAGTATTTTAAAAGGAATTTAGTTTAGGATATGGCTATATTAGGATTATATTGATTTTGCCTACCTACTGTTATTGACATAATATATAGTAGAAATGAAGATTGTAGATTAGTGATAAGAAAGAGTTGGTAAACTGCCTTCAGCCCTTAAAATTGGATTGATTAAATGTGCATTAGGAATTGCCTGCAAAGAAGGCTTGTTGCTAGGGATCATTGAAGTGACTCGAACCCATAACACCATGTGCACAACAAAACGAAACACTGCGGGTCTGGCACACTTCTCACAATTGTTTCTAATCCTCAGTGCATTATTGCAACCCCCATGTCAATCTAGCTCATTGAGGGCCTTCCTCTTTTTCACTGTCCCTCCACTATACCAAACCTGATGTCTTTCTACTGGGACTGGTCTCTCCTAACAATATGACCAAAGTACGTAAAAGGAAGTCTTACTATCCTTGCCTGTAAGGAACCCTCTGGTCATACTTTCAAGATAGATCACTTTGTCCTTCTAGCAGCCCATGGTACTTGCAGTATTCTCCAGCATTACAATGAAAATGCATCAAGCTTCTTTAGTCTTCCTGATTCAAAATCCAACTTTCACATGCATAAAACACCATTAAAAATGCCATGGCTTGGGCCAGGGGCACCTTAATTACACCCTTGCTTTTCAATACTCTAAAGAGGTCTTGTGCAGCAGATTTACTCAAGGCAACTTATCGTTTGATTTCTTGACTGCTGCTTCCATGAGCATTTATTGTGGACCAAAGCAAGACAAAATCCTTGACAACTTCCACCTTTCTCCCTTGATCATGATGTTATCTGTTGGGTCAGTGGTGAGGATTTCAGTCTTCTTGGCACTGAGTTTTAATCCATGCTGAAGGCTACAATCCTTGGTCTTCATCAGCAAGTGATCCAAGTCCTCCTAACTTTCAGCAAGCAAGGTTGTGTCATCTGCCTATCACAAGCTGTTCATAAACCTTCCTCTTCTCCTGATGCATTATTCTTCCTTGTATAATCCTTTTTTACTGATTATTTGCTCAGTATAAGATTGAATAAGTATGCTCAATTTTAATCCATGTAGTATATATAACTTTATCGATAGCTACTGAATATTGACTGTGTATCCAAGCACAAGGAAATTCTTGACCACTTTGATATTTTTTTCTGTTTATCATGGTGTTTTCTATTGATACCATTGCCAGGATTTTAATTTTGTTTATATTGAGTTGTAATCTATAATCGTGACTGAAGTTCTTGATCTTCACCGGCAATTGCTACAAGATTTCTTCACTTTCAGCATGGAAGGTTGTGCCATCAGCATAGTAAATATTGTTAATAACTCTTTCTCCAATCCTGAAGCAGGAGGCTTGGTTTATTTGCTCAGCATACATAATGAATAAAGATGGTAAAAGGAGTCCACCCTGACTCCTGATTTTTAACCACTTGTCATACTCTTTTTCTGTTTGTATGCATGCCTCTTGGTTCATGTACCAGTTCAACATGAGCACA
>NW_022111365.1:2095309-2097193 GCF_000313985.2 Echinops telfairi | reverse complement strand
CATCATTGCATGTGTTTCGTGAGTCTGAAGAGGACTTTATAGATTGGTTTTGGACATATAGGCTAATATTGGACTTCTGGACTTGATCTGGTCTTGGCTGAGATGTTTTCTTAATGTAAACTTACTCTCTATATAAAACTCTTTCTTATACACATATGATTGCCTATGAATTTATTTATCTTGTCTACCCAGACTAACACAATATTTGGGGAACATATATCTGATAATAACTTTAATGACAAAATATATATTAAACTTTGACAACTTAACAACCAAAAGACAAATAATTCAAATCATAAAGTGAATAAAGGACTCGATAGACTTTTCACCCAAGAGAATATTCAAATGACCACCAAACACATGGGAAAAGATGTTCAACATATTAGCCATGAGAGAGTGGCAAACCAAAACCAGTCATCAGATCACAAACTGAAGAATAATTGCACAATACTGAAAATCATGCCTAAATCAAGTTGACACAAATTTTGGAGTTGGAGGATTCAATCCATTCCATCATAAGGGGTTTAACAGTGATGCAAAATTTACACTAATTTAGATTACACAGTCAGTTATTATCATTTCTGACAATAAGTTATCATAAAAAGCTGAATTGGCAAAAGTTATGTGATAGATATGTTTACAATCGTGGCATTAAAAAATAATGTTTCAAGTTTTAAACTACATTGCCTCTTATAATTAAAATGCTTGATTTGATGTTTTCCTTGGACACTTAAAAGTTTAAAATTCTCTATTGAAAGCTCAAAGTTCCCCCTTACCTTTTCAGACTCACCCTATGCCACTGTCTATTTCTCTTCCTGTGCTCCATAAACACTTCCTTTCTGCCATTACTGTTAGTCACCAATATATTTTCTTTAAGCTAGTGTTCTTTTTGTCTGGATTTCCTTTCCTCCTCTCTGTAGCTAATCCTCTTCAGGTCTCATTTAAAATAGTCCTTTCCTCGGAGAAGCCTTACCTCATTCATCCTACCATCTGCAAGTTGCCCCTTCCTCTTCCTCCCCAAGCTCAAAGAACATTCCAAACAGAATTGAGTCCCTCAGGGCTGCCATTTTGAGTTTGGGGCGATCAAAGATTACAGCATTTTGTGGGGAAGGTTTAGAGAGATGGAACTATCACTTTAATATGTGTTTAGTCCTAGATGGAGGATATATTGAAAAGCAATAGCTTCACATTTTAATATTTTTGTTTACTAAATGTTCCTATGATTTTATAACAATTCATTTTGTCTTACCCTTTACTATATTCACATTCATATCTCTATTTTCAGGGTAATTTAATAGGTTTGTTTAAGCCACACTTGACTGTTGGCTCCCTAAAAGTAGGAACTATATCTATTTTCTTATGCCATTGTAATTAATAGAGAAGTGAGTTAACTAGATGTCCAATCAAGATGTGCTAGTAAACAAATTCACACATAGATAATTGTTAAGTTTCTTGAAACAGTTGGATTTTTGGTTTTTACATTTTATGGTACTTTTTTGTTTAGCTTAAAATTTGAGACTTTGTTTGGTTCTTTGCAGCTGGGGTAGTTCTCCCAGGTCCAATTATACCTAAGTTCCACCAGCTTCTGTTTTCAGCTGCAGTCAAGTCACTAGGTTCCCTCTGAATGTTTATAAAGCCATTTGGAAAATAGAACATGAAAGTGTACATGTCTGACTAGCAGTAGCTGAAACATCTGAAGTGAGCTACATTTCAGGAACTAATTGCACAGGGGGTACAATATGTAGAATAGCATTATCAGTCAATTAGGCTATTATAGCCTGGAAGCAGTGAGCTAGGCCTTGCGTTGAGAACTGGGGAATGGAAACACCTGATTCTCCTGCAATGGCTTTGGGCAAAGACTCACATCATTCCTTTTACTTGTCT
>NW_022111365.1:2092136-2094288 GCF_000313985.2 Echinops telfairi | reverse complement strand
TCAATTTAGTATTCATAATTTGTTTCTTATAGGTAAAATAAGCTTTTTAAGATTGTTGCGTTTACTGAGCTCCTTCAGAGGGGAAGCTGGAGCTGAAGTGGAATGGAACTCAACTCTTTCTGATTTAACAGCTTCGGTGCTAAGCATCCTCTCTTATGTCTGCCTCGGCCCTTGGTCCTGTGATAGGCACATGGAAGATTCTCAGGGAATAATCGACTGCTGATCAACTAATTAAAAGAATGGCCCACAATAAAATTGCTTCCACATTGAAATCCACAAGGAAGTTTTTATGTCACTCATCTTACTTAGATACACATGGTCCTAGATGGAGGAATCCCAGAACTTGCAGTCACCAATCCACACTCCAAACATGGGACCTGCCTTTTAACCAGGGTTTATCTGGGGATAACAGGACCATGGCTGCTGACTTTCTGCAGATCTGGATGGGGGCCATCGGATACAAAAACAATAGGCATTTAGCTTGGATAGTGACATCAAGAACTGCTTTGTGCTGCGTGTTGCAAATTCAGTGTTGTTTCCTGTAAGCTATCCTTCTGGACTGGACACCTCAGTACTGCATAGGGCATTCAGTGATGTCTTCAAAACAGTCTGTGTTCTGACCTTTGCATCTCGGGGTCTATAAATCAGATAAGGCAGAGAGCACACTGATGCTCCCAGCAGAGGCCCAGAAGCTCCATGGGATAACTGAGCAGAGAATAGAAAGGGTGGGGTAAGGGTCAGGGCAAAATGAGGAAGGTTATGCAGGGAACAATGAGAGACCAAGGGAGCAGCTTTATGCTCTAAGACATTGGTTGCTTCCTAGACGTCATAATCCTATCATGAGGGGAAGATTGCAGAAGGTTGTGGGGATGGCGGGTCAAGTCAATATTTTATCATGAGTGACTTGGCTTTCTTAGTAAACAACTGGGAAGAGAGTTTTCTCAGAAAAACAAATTAACCACTTTATTTTGGAAGTTGAAAACACATGAGAAATGGAAAAAGCTCATGAACAAGTCCTTAATATTTTAATATGCCATCAAATATATTAATTTATTCATCAGTCCATTCAAGCAGCTTTTCCTTGGTGTCAGGCACTGAGTTCAATGATGAAGCTAGGGAAGGCTACAAGGCAACCTTGTCCCTGTCCCTACGTAATTGGAAGCCTCATAGGGAACATAAACCTGGAGTAACAAGTACAAGTATAAGGAATATTTTGGAAGAAAAATGGCATGTTTTTATATTTAAACATGTTTTTATTAATAGTGTCATGATAAAATTCACTTTTACTGTGGTAAATATAGCCCAATAGGTAAAAAATATGCTCTTAGGTTTCTAGTTCATCCATAGGTTTATCCCAAATACAGTGTATGTACATATGCATTGTGATTAGGGGGTGGCTGCAGGCAAGTCATCTTAGTATTAAATATGTCTTAGTCTCATTGAGGAGTCTTTAAAATAATATGCCACCAAATCAGTGTCTTCCGAAGGGAACTACTGGGACAGTTAAATTCAAGTTCGAGAGATTAGCTCAGAAGCTTGTGAATGTTTTTGGACTCGAAAGCGGTAATAGTCCTGTGATGGTCACAAAACTTTATCATGGTGACTTATTTTTTAAAAAATGAAAAACTACATTGACGAGGAAAAAGTCAGGACAATTATGCTAAGGAATTTTTTTCATCAACAAAGTGAACCTGAAAGGTTCATGAGGGAGGGAGGGAGAGAGGGAGAGGGAGAGAAAAAATAAGAAGCTGGTACCAAGGGCTCAAGTAGAAAGAAAATGTTTTGAAAATGATGATGGCAACAAAAGTACAAATGTGCTTGACACAATGGATGGGTGTATGGATTGTGAGAAGAGTTGTATAAGCCCCCAATATATAAAATTATTATTTTTAAAGTGAACCTGCTTATACTACTTCAAGAGTAGCCAGGGCTGTCCTATGATAATTTCATCAGGCAGTATTGGTCCAAAGAGCTCACAAAAAGATTGGAGAGATAGAAACAATGCCTTCAGAATTAAATACACTTAGATGGAGGATATGTCAAAATATCAATACATTGACATTTTTAATATTTTTGTTTGATTAAGGCATCTATGTTTTTAATTACTTTTTTTCATAGTTCAGTTGCTTTGCTTTTCTTTTTCTTTTTTTTT
>NW_022111365.1:2077431-2091485 GCF_000313985.2 Echinops telfairi | reverse complement strand
CTAAGGTTGTGCTAGTGGGGGATGAGGCATCCAGGGAACAGAGGTTTATTGTGTGACCCATCAGTGCTTTACTACACCCTGATTGACTCACACCCTCCCTGTGACCCCTCTGTGGGGGGATGCCCCACTGTCCATATATGGGCTTTGGGTCTTCACTCCAACCCCACTCCATTCTCACCAATGAATTCTTGTTTCTTTACTGTTTGTTGTAAATCATCTGATGCCCGTTGCCCAGTCTCGACACCTCATGATCTCACCGGCTGGTGTTCTTCTTCCATGTGGGCTTGTTGTTTCACTCTTGAATAGTTGCTTGTTTAACTTCAAGCCTTTAAGACCCAGACACTATATCTTTTAATAGCTGTGCACCATCTTTTTCTTCACCACATCTGCTTATGCACCTATTTTGTCTTCGGCAATCATGTAGCTGTAGGGGGTGGGGTGGGGGGTGAGCATCACAGAATACCAATATGTTAGAGCAAAGTGTTCTTGTATTGAGGGAAGGTATGAGCCGAGGCCCAAGGCCTGTCTGCAGTTTCAGTGTATTGCCTTATAAATATATGTACATAGGCCAATACCACTATTGTTATGGATTAGTGCATTTACATAAGTACAAACCTCTGTTAATCTCCCTATCTTTGTCTTTGCTTCCTAGAGCTTGCTTCTATTGCCCTTTGCCTCCTCCTGCCCTGCCATCACTTCTCCCTTCTTCCACCTCTTAGTGCTTCCTCTCCACTAGCTTGGTGCTGTTCTAATACTCACAGGATCTCTAACTACTCCTAGATGCTCGTTCTGCTTCCCTAGTTGTTCCCCTGTCCATGACACCATCTGCTCACCACACCCTTCTCCCTATCTCCTTCTTCCCCCTCTTCTTTCTGGGACCATTGGACCCAGTAGCAATACTTTTTACCCATCTTAATATACATGGGATAACTGAGTTGTACAAATAGCATGCTTGCTTGCTAAACAAAAAAACAAAAAAAGGAAGTTTGAGCCCATCAAGTATTGCTTAAGAATAAAGACTATTAATCTACTTTCAAATATTCAGCCACTGGAAAACATATAGAGCACCATTCTGCTCTAATACACATGCGGTCACCATGAATTAGAACAACTCAGTGGAGATATTTTGCATATATATATGTGTGTGTGTATATATATATACACATATATATTATGTGTGTATATATACATATAAACACATACATATATATATATAACACATTAGCCGTTTCCACCATTTTCATCATGCAATGACTTTTGTGCACTGTGTTTTGCGATAGCAATTAAGGGGTGAAAGGAGCACTGGAACTAAAGACAGAGCACACAGATTGAGTTCTACTCCATCATTTACCAGTTTGGGGGCCATCTGAGCTTTCTGATACTTATTATAAAATGATGGTCTGTGCTACTTGGTAAAAAAAAAAAATGATGAGAGGATGGCATTGTCTGAAATCCTCAAACTTCACAAAGAAAAGGAAAATCTAACTCCACATAATCATTGCTGAAACTAATTCCTATGAAGTCAGACTTTCCTCAAACCTACAACCTTCTTACCAATTCTGACACCAACTCTCTCTCCCACAGCACTCTCTACTTTTCAACTTGGACTGACAATTCATTACAATGGCCACATAGAATTCATAGTCAATCTCATGATTATGGGATGTATTAAGAAAGTTAACAGGTTAAAAGTGCCCAGAATACAACCATTCTGACAGAAAAGCCTCTTCTCCACTGTGCCTGCAGCCAGGCTTCTCACTTGTCTTTGGTCTCTCATCCACATAGCCATTTGGCCTCTGTAATGCTGGTGCAAAGATATAATGTTCTTTTAGGGCTGTGAATAAATGTCCAAAAAGGCACATGACTCCATCATAAGTCTCAGCCCTATGGTATTTACCCCTAGCTCCATGGGTCAGCTAACCCAATTCCCCTAATAAAATGCAGGAGGTACCCCAATCCATAAGCCATCTTCTGCCCAATGGAACTCAGCTTTAATTGTATCATGTACTGGGGAGTCTACTGCTTGTTTCATGCTCTGGCTCTTGATCCTATTGCTGTTACTCTTCTATTGCACCCTGATATTATAGCTGTCTCATAGATCAAAGAGATTAGTGTACAGGGACTCTCAGTGTCCAAAGAACACACTGCACTTCTGACTCTTCTTTCTTCATGTTAATGAAATACCCATTCTTATTTCTGGGATGGCTCATTTTATACCCAACAGATGTAGCCCTGTTAACAATTAAACCCTATCAGTATCTTCCTCACCTTCTTTTACCCAGACTCTTCAAGAAAAACCCCTTTGGTAGAAGTAGCAGACTATGGTTCAACTCTCATGGGCATTAAGTTGATTATAACTCCTAGCAACCATGCAGACCAGGATAGAACTACTCCTGTGGGTCTCCTGGACTATAAAATCTTTACAGACATAGAAAGCCTCATTTCTCTCACAAGGTCAGGCTGGTGGGGTAGAAATGCTGACCTTGCAGTTAGCAGTCTAACATATAATCCACCACATAACCAGAGTTCCTAAACGATGACTAGAAGAGTGACGTATTAAATAATTCACGATATGACCTTATCTCAAAACACCATCAGCCTACTTATTTTTCACAATGACTATCCTGAGGCACTTAACTGCTTCTGACACACTTAATATTGCCACTTTTATGGTGTATTACAAGCAATGCACTTTGCAGCAAAGTGGTTTCTGCATTATCAGTCCAATATCTACTGTGACCCAAGCTCCATCAGCAGTCACAACTGTGTAATGAAAACAGTTACCACAGAGAAAACCAGAGTCATGAAAGTAGGTCAGACCCGAACTATCTTTGCACCAGGTGGTTAGCTGAAACTTCAAGCTCACTTGCTTTCTGACTCCCTCTTGAATACCCTTGTCTTAAGAGAGGAAAATATTCCTTGGCATGCTTTTGGTGAATTTGAAGTAAATGTCAAATTGAATTTTACATGCTAAATTACCAAACAGAATGTGTCTATTTTAAAAGGGTGGGGTTTTTTGTGGCTGTCTCTTCACCACTATACTTATATATTATTCAACCTTATAGCCAGCGTTTCACATTTGAACATCATGTTAGAAAGCACTAAGCTTTTCTTTTCTTTTTTCCCCCCATTTCTTACCAAAGTCAATGTTTGTTCTCAAAGTTCTATACTCAATGGGATTAAACAGGAATTCCTTATCTATCAGTGACAGTACTTGCTTGTGACAATGACTTCAAAGTTTCCTGATTTGTTGTTGTTGTTGTTATTGTTCTTGTTGTTTAAGAAAATTTACACAAAAATCTCGGCTTCGTCAAGCATATCTAAGTGGACAATAGAGATGACCTGAAAGGTTCCTTCAGATTCAACTGTGCTATTGTCCCAGTGGAATCTTGGGAACCCTCAGAATTGTCCCGATGGAATCTTGGGAACCCTCAGAATGTGTTATCTAAACCCTGAATTAAAATGAGAATTAAAGCAGCCCAGCTTGAAACTGGAAGGCAGAATATGAAAGAAAAGGATCACAGACTTTGGAATCACAGCTACTACATCGCTTATGCTAGACACACACATATCAAATACTTGGTACTGCACTTCATGCAAATGATAAAATTATATATATGTTAACATTTTGTCCCTTTAACACTATATAAATCTCCTACCCTCACTGTTTCATGTAGTATGTACATTTGGGCAAAGTCAAGACACATTACATGCCATAAAATTAGTTCATTTTCTTGCTTTCTTTCAGTAAATAGTAGACCCATTAAGAACTTATATTTTATTTCTCCAGTCAAAATGGTATACATTGTAGACCACTCAGTTGAATGTATAAAAGGTGCGACAAGTTGATCAACCTGATAAATAGGCATGCCTAGGGACAGACATTAGAACAAAAGGTGAAATTGAAAGAATGTTTTAGTTAGTTAAATAAACCTTTAGCTGCACTTAACAACATTTTCAAATTAACATCTCTCCTCCAACCCCACCTACCTCTTTTACCCTAAAACCCAGGGCCAGTGAAGCAGCTGAGCATTAAGAGTAAACTTAAACTACTCACTTAAGTGTTGTCAAGAGTCTGTTTCTATCACGCTGTTATTCCTTTCTGTATACATTCGCTTCCCCACCACTCACACTCTCTGTATATCCTTCTCTGATTCTCCCAACTCCCTATGCCACTATATGTGGTTTCTTTTGATTCTTCTTTTTTTTTTTTTTAACCAAGTTGGAAAAGAGACATTTCCTAAATAAAAAGTTCTATTTTCTCATTCATAGGAGAGGTGGGAGGAATCTTCAGTCCTTAAAGACCCAGGGAAAGCAAATTGTTTGGCCCAATGTGGAGATAGGCCATCTCCTGTATCTAAGAACAATACACAGAGGAATGTGGTCATATCACACTCTCTCTCTCTCTCATATATATAGTTTTTGTTTGGAGAGCGTGTTACAAATGTAAAAACACGAGTGGAAACCTTAAAAACCTGAGTTTTAAACCTCCCCAGGAAAACAGAAACCTGCACCAGATACAGTCAGGTAATTCAAAGAGAGGAAGCCAATGGAAGGAAACAAGAAAAGCCCTGGATTTTGGGCTCTTCTGGCGAAACACTAAAGGAGTTGCCTCTACCACTAGTGCTGCAGGCCTTTAAAGAGGAAAGGGGGAAATGTAAGCTGGTTCCTCATCTCCCATACCAGTTCCAGCAATGACACTTAATCTAAGAGACAGTGGCATTTATCTCTAAACACACCTGGGGGCAGGGTTAGATGAATCCATGCTATGGGTGTGGAAAATGCCACTAAACTGGAGGTGGGGTGGAAATTAAGTAGTTCTCTGTAAGCCCTGAGGTTGAGAGAGACCAAGCAACATACTGGATTCCTGTCATTTAGGAATTATTTAAATCACCTGGATGCTCACTTAAAAAGCCAGTAAGAAAAACAAAATTCGGTGCATTTACAATAGCTTCACAATTTATGTCTCTCATTGCTGTTGGGTGAGCTGATTTTTTCATTCAGGGCAATGCCCCGTGGCAGAGTAGAAAGACTTCTCTTGGTTGGTCTTGACACCCGATGGTCAGGCCTGCCTGCCGTGGAACCACTGTGGGGTTTGAACCACCAAACTACTGGATATCAGCTGAGCACTTTCACCACTGTGACAAGGCTCCTCTGTGTCCCATTAAGATCCTCTTGTTGGGATATTTTGAAATCAAAGTGTTATTCGTTGCAAAGATAAATCCAGGAAAACAGACTTTCAAGTGGGATGGCATGACTGGAAAAAAATGATCATCAACTAGTGATATTCATAATTAACACATGAGAACTTTTTAACTGTTACTATCAGTCACACTTAACACCCCACATACTCCCTTTGAAATAGAAAATTCTCGCACCTCCGGTTAATCAGAAAATTCTCGCACCTCTGGATCTTGTCCTATGGAAGATGGTAGCACCCCTTTCCCAGCTTACAAGATTAGGTGAACATGCATTGGAGAAAATTATAATGAGAGAATTTGGTTTTTGTTTTGTTTTTATTTTAAATTATATTGAGCTACAATTAACATATTATACAATTCAACAGTTCAGTCTTATCAAAAAGGGTTATGCACTCATAGCTACAGTCAACTTTGGAACTTTTTCTTTCTTCTTTGTACCAGATTTTAATGGCTGCCCATTTCTCACACCCTCTCTTTCTGTCCCCCCAGGCAATCGTCAAGCCATCCATCCTAGTTTCCCTAGACACATAAACAAATAAACACACCAAACAAGTGAAAAGAGCAAAAAAGGGCCCAGCAACAATGACCATTAAAAGAAAAATAGAGAAAGATTTCAATCTAAAAAAGAAAAAAGAGAATATTAAAAATGTACAGTAAATTTATATTGAGTCCAGAGGAAGACCAAATTTCAAAGCATTAAATTTTAGCCAAAGTATAGTTCCTAAAATCCACTTTATCGGGTTTTTTTGTCTAATATTAGAGCTATTAATGTTCTTAGCCTGTGTACATTGGGAATTCACTGGAGACTTAATCTATATGGGGACCCTGTAAATGGATTTTGGGCTATCACTATTTCCAGTTTTCCAGAAAAAGGTATTTAGAATTTAGTCACTAATACCATTCGCTCCTCCAGATTTAGATCTTATTATTTGTATTCCTCAGAGCACACAGTTGGTGGGCTTCTTTTATGTGGACTTAACTGACTCCTAACTTAGAAGGTTACTTATTTTGAGAAAAGCTTTTAAGATCCCAGATGTTAGTACCCATGTTTTCAGTGATCTTCCCAGGAGGGCAACTACCAGGTAGGGCCATGCCATAAGAACTCCTTGTTCTTATATCAGGGCTACAATCATGTGAGAGCTCAAAATCCATTCATATAGCTATTGTTTCTTTAAGTCTCTGGTTCCCTTTGGGAAACATCATAGTCATTTTATGGTAGTACATCATAGATCTTCTCCATGGGGCTCAAGGCAATTTATTGATAGTAATATGATTCTAATCAATGGTAAAGCACTTCTGAGATAAGGCTTTTAGACGTGTCTAAAACTTTTCATCAGATTCCAATACATGAATTGTTAAAATGTATATTTCAAAATGTGGGTGACTGGACACTAATAGCACATGCCACGAGGGTTGGATATATGGTAACACTTTCAGTAACACACACTGTGGAGGGAATAACTATGCCTGGTAGAATAAAACATGTCACATAAAGGCAGAGAGAACATGAAAAACAACAAATATTTGTTGGTTCTGAGTCACCATTTGTTGGGCAGCTACAGAGAAATATGTTCAAACCTACACAAAGTCCAGCTACCCCTATTCCTCAGTCTTAGGAGAGTGACCATCTGCTTCTTCTTCCATTAGAGCATTTTAGCTGAAAGTTCAGTGGAGCATTTCCATTCCTTGATAATGTTACATGTGATTTTAAGATAAAGACTGGTTCACTTAGCGGGTTTTCCAGTTCAAGTCCTTCTGGAATGGTCTATTAAGCATGTTGTGTAGCTCATATGGACAGAGTCTAATGTCTCAATTGTCTGTAGCATGTTGCCTGGGTCACCAAGGGTTGGTTGGGAACTTGGTCAAAAGTGTTCAGTTAGGAACATAATTGCATTTTCCAAGCAATGGAAGGCCAATTAAGAATGTTATATACAGCAAAATTATCCTTCAAATATGAGGGAGAAATAAAGACATTTTCAATAAAGAAAAACTAAAAGAATTTTTTTTAAGACAAGCCTTACCAAAAATACTAGAGTTCTGTGGATAGATGATCAACAAGAACAACAGATAGCAATGTAAAATCATCATGAAGGAGACCATTATTGGGAAATAATACTACTTAGATCATTCACAAAGTGAAAAAAGGCCACAAGATCAAAAGCAGGGAACCAAAGATAATATTTTGAAATGAAAACAACAATCATGTAGTAGAGAGAACAAAGTAGATATAAAACAGCCCAATAAAAAAGCAACCAAGTAGTTAATAAAGCCAACACCTGGGAGAATTCCGTGAAGATGGCACTGATGTAGGATTGCTCATGTGAAGAGCTCACTGTGGGATTGCCACATTTGCGGGTAAAGTAGCCATGTTAATGGACTGGGACGTGAGACCGTGTCTCTAGGCACCCCAGGGTTCTATTGTCAGCAATCCCACAGAGAACACAACTCCTCATGAACAAGGTCCCTTTTTACAGCACCAGCCCAAGCTTTGCCTCCTTTGTTGGTGCTACAGCAACTGCAGGCTGCCCCCATCCCTGCCCACCCATGCCCGTTATGGTCACTTGCAGTGTGGGAAAGTGGCCCAGGAGAGTTTATACTTTATTCGAATCTCATGGATTCCCACTCAGACTCCTGGAGACTCTGGATGTTGGAAGTTGTGGCAGCCTGTGAAGTAGAGTTCCCATTGTGATAGTCCCTAGGCAAGGCCCGGCTCCCTCCCCTGGTGGCTCTGCATATAAATAACCCCAGCTAGTTGGGGAGAGATCCAGCACAAAAGAAACAGAGAAGCTGCTGGAAACTGAAATGCAGCAGGCTCCAGGAGGTTAGTAGAATTGTTCCTGTTTTGCTTTGAGAAAGGAAAAATAAAACTCCTCACCCTGCCAGAGGAAACAGGACCTGGCATTTCTGGGTTTCTCAGCATCTTTCCCACCACAGACTAGATCACCCTCTGATCAGAAGCCCCTCTTTCCTGGGGCATTCACTATAATAGACCATTTACACCCTAGAACCAGGAATAAGGACTGATCAGTTCTGAGCTGTGCAGGAACCCACTGTGATAAGCACAAAAGCGGAAAGACTGTACTCAGCCTACACAATATACAGGCTTGATAAGGGACTCTGGTAGATTCATTATACCTCTCTTACCCCAATCTAAATAACCTCTGGAACATATTCCCTCCATCTCAGCAACATACAATCTCCTTTACTTTACCAAGTAAAACCACATTTCCCATAACACTCTTCAACTCATTAAAAATTATTATACCTAAGAGAAGGCTTCCTATGATTAATGTCACTACTTCGGAGCACCTAAACACTAATCATCCTATTAACCCAACTAATACTCCTTCCTCATCCGCACATAATATGCTTTCAAGCACCTATCTGATTTTCCCCTAACCTAAAGAGCCAGCCCCTCCCCCTACACATCCCAGAAGATTACACTCCACCAACAGTTCACCGGAGATATGATGCAAGCAACAGCCAACAGCTACCATAAAAAAATTCAGAGAAACTAAAATAAATTACTGAATATGACCCCAAGCCAACTGTTTACACAGAAGAAGCAACCCTTCAAATACCAGTGAAAGAATGCTTGAACATTTTGTTTAGTATTGATCAGTCCTGAAAACTAATGAAACAATAGGGAAACTAGAATCCTCACATCGAAGGGAAATCCAGGAGTTAAGGAATAGCAGTTAAAATAGTAAGGGAATTATTGGAAGAAAATTTCCCCAATATCACAAAGGATGAGATGACACCTCCCCAACTCCACCCCTGAAAACAAATCAAGACATATATTAGTCAAAGTATGCCATTTCAAGAAGGAGAGAATCGTGAGAGCATCTAGAGAGAAAGAAGCAGTCACATATAAAGATAAACAGATAAGAATAAGCTCAGACCTCTCCTCAAACACCACACAGGAAAGAAGAAACCGGAGCAACATATTCCAACAGTTGAAGACAACAACTGCAATCTAAGAATCCTTTATCCAGCAAAGCTCTCTATCAAATCTGAAGGAGGTATAAAACTTTTCCCTAATAAGGAAACATCTAAAGAATTTGTAAAAACAAAACCAACGTTACAAAAATATTTTCCAGCTCTTTATGGGCAGAAAACCATCAACTGCAGCACACAAACATGGGACCATGACATGGTGTAACACCAATCAGAAACCAACTGACTGAAGAGAGTACCCAAAACATTACAGATGCAATGGAGAAAAGAAGACCAGGATAAACTCCACACACACACACACACACACACACACACACACACACACACCATCCTATAAAGCAGAAGAAAGGAAAATAGCCTACAAATAGTAGAAGATGACAATACATGTACATTTAATAATATGGAATGTTAACAATTTAAACACACCTATTAAAAGACAAAGAGTAGCAGACTGGATTAGCCAACAAAATCCATCAATCTACTGCCTTCAAGACATAGATCTCAAACTCAGACAAAAAGAGACTGAGTCAAAGAATGGTGTAAAATCTACAAGCTAATGACAATCATGGAAAAAGACCGGAGTGGCAATACTAATCTCTGACACAATAAACCTCAAGTACATGATATAACAAGAGATGAGATTAGGTATTACATAAGGCTCGAGGGATCAATAGATCAAGAACCCATAACAGCAAAAGAAAATAAATAATAAAAATTAGAGCAGGGATAAATGGACTGGTAAACAGAAAAACAATGGAAAAAAATCAACAGAGCAAAACATTGGTTCTTTGAGGGGATCAACAAACTGGACAAACTGCTAGTCAACTTAACCACGGAAAAGAAGGAGCAGATGTCAATGTCTAGAATTAGAAATGAAACAGGGAAGTAAAGACAGACCCAGATGGGAACAAAAAGATTAATTATGCAGTACTATGAAAACAAATTCAATAATGTGAAGGACATAGACAAATATCAGGAAAAGCACTCTCTCCCCAAATTAACCAATATGGACACTAAAAATGTGAGTCATCCTAGAACAAAAGAAGAAATGGACAAGCTCATCAAGAAACTTCCAACTAAAAAAAGCCCTGGTCCAGATGGCTTCACAGGAGAATTCTACCAAGCATTCAGAGAAGAGCTGACTTCAATTCTACACAAACTCTTCCAGAACATAGAGAGGGATAGCAAACTCCCAAATGCATTCTATGGAGCCAGCATAAGCCTGATACCCAAATCAGGCAAAGAACCCACAAGGATAGAGAATTACAGACTAATATCTCATGAACATAGAAGCAAAAATCCTCAACAAATCTTGGCCAATAGAATTCAATAACATTTCAAAAAAATATACATCATAACCAAGTGGGATTCAACTCAGGGATGCAGGGATGGTTTAACATTCAAAAAACAATTAATGTAATCCACCACATCAAGAAAAAGAACAAGAACCATATGATAATATCAATTGATGCAGAAAAAGCATTTGATAACATTCAACACCCATTCCTAATAAAGACTCTCAAAAAGATAGGATTAGAAAGGAAAATCCTCAATACAATAAAAGGTATAAACAAAAGACCAGTAGCCAACATTACACTCAATGGAGAAAAGCTGAAAACATTTCCACTGAATAAGAGCCCCAACGAGGAGCCCCTTAACCCCTCTTCTATTCAACATTGTGCTGAAAGTCCTAGGCAATGCCATGAGACAAAGGCAAGACATCAAGGGTGTACAATTGGATAAAAAAGAAGTGAACTTTTGCTATTTGCAGACAATATGACTTTATATATTAAGAGTCCTGAGGCATCCACAGTAGGACTGCTGGGAACAATAGAGAAGTTTAGTAGAATAGCAGGATACAGATTAACAAGAATAAATCAATTGGATTCTTCTATCCCAGTGATGGGAATACAGAAAAAAGTATCAAGGAATTAGTACCGTTTATAACAGCTACCCAAATACTGAAATACTTAGGAATAAACCTAACAAAAAAAAAAAAACCAAAAGACTTGTATGAAGAATACTACAGATCTATAAAACTTAACAAGCTTACAAGAAACAATCTAATAGCCCCCTGAGAAAGTGGGAATAAAAACCTAAACAGATCATTCACAAAGGATGACACACTAATGGCTAATAAACAGGAGGAAATACTCCTGGTCATTAGACATCTGGGAAATTCAAGTCAAAACAACCATCAGATACTACTTAACGCCCATTATTGTACTCCAATTTTTTAAAACTGAGAACATTAAATGTTGGCAAGGGTGTGGTAAGATAGGAACTCATTTTTTTAATTTTTAAAATCATTTTATTGGGGGCTCATAGAGATAGGAACTCTTATCCACTGTTGATGGACTTGTAAATATATACAGTCACTCTGGAAGGCAATCTGGCAATGCCTAAAACAGATGGCAATTGAACTACCATATGACCCAGCAATACCATTACTGGGCATATAGCCCAAAGAACTAAGAAACAGCTCACAAACCGGTGTTTGTTCCCCCATGTTCATCGCAGCATAGTTCACAATAGCAAGAAGCTGGAAACAGCCTAACTTCCCATCAATAGAAGAGTGGATAACAATTCTGGTACATACATACAAAATGGAATACTACATATCCCGCCCACCCCCACTCCCAACAGTGATGAACCCATGAAATACCTCATCTTGTGGAGGGATCTGGAAGATATTATGCTGAGTGAAGTTAGTCAAACACAAAAGACCAAATCCTGTATGAGTGCACCGTGGTAGGAACAAGCAGCAGAACAGGCACAAGCTCAAGCTTGCAGGCCATCTATTCTTCTGGTCGGGCATCAGACATCCTAGTAATGAACTAGACCAGTGCCAATGAACCACACATCATCTGCCCCAGTTAAGTATAGTATAGGTCACTTGGCTGGAGGACACCTCACAACAACTGGGATCAAATGATTGGTGGAGAGGGGGTGGGGGGGAAGCTGTCTGCTGAGTGGTAACCATGTGGATCTGGGGTGAAGTTCCCCAGAGAGGGAGGCTGCCCTGTGAGAGGGGTGAGGCTTACTGATGGAAACAGCAGGGAAGGAGAGAATAGAGAGAATGATCAATATTGATAAGCACAGGTGCATGTCTGTTGGGGAGATGGGAGGGAGAACAGACCTCCAGGTGCAAAGAGGAGAGATTGAAGATGCCTATAGGAAATTAAGTGTGGGTCTTTAGTGGAATGCACCAGGTGGGCAGAATTGACCTAGAGCATCTAAGGTTAGCCCAGGAAGCCAGGCCGGGTTCCGTAGAACATTGGGACACTAAATCCTGGATCTTTGGGGCACATGTCATGCTCCAGAGGTGCATTGGTGAGATCCCATATGGAAACTCTACTGGTTGAACTGGACTCTACCCCAGACACACTTGGAACTTGAGGACTTACATCAGAAAACACATGGTGTCTGAGGAAGCAGAAGACAGCTGTACCAAGAGCGGTGAACTGTCGCTTGGTGAACAAACACCATCTCATTACATCACCTACCTGCATGCTGTATTAAGATACATACTATTCTGATAATCTTGTATCGGCCTTTCTGTTATATTTTACTTATGCTTGTTTATATTAGGGTGTATCTTACAGGTGCATTGCCATTGGGTCTCACCCGCTTAAAGCTGTGTTATTTGTTTCTCCATTTTTCACAACACTCAGTTTGTGGAAGGCGATGAGGGACAGTGAGAGCCCCAAACCCATCTGCAGAAAATCTAGTCAGACATAGCCACTGGCAAATCTGCTCTAACCACAGGCAATAGTCTCGAACAGCCTTACTATCAGGCAGAGACCATTGTAATCTTGACTATGCTGGATTGAACTCAATATGTGGCCAGTTGACCTCTCTACAGAAATGACCTGAATTTTTCCTGAGTACAAGTATCTCTTTCATATGCCATGCCAGAAATGTCTTCCCTGGCATTTTGAATATGGATAGGGGTCTTTTCCTTCTTATCCATTATTTGTAATTTTGTCTTTATACCATTATAATTTTATCCTTACCACCTTAGTGCAATTTTATTTTTTATTGTTTTCTGTTGGGTTTCCCAGCTGTGAAGCACAGGAGGAGTGGATGCATGATAATAACTGATATAAGGGGATATAGGGCATACAGTGGTAGGGGGTGTGATGGGTAGGAAATGGGGATTTCAGCAGTGAATAAAGAAGATAGGAGGGGGCAGGAAGAACTAGAATGGGCTGTGATTGCACAAATTTTAAAGGCTATTTAACCATGGAGTGGGAGGGTGGAGGGGCGGATGCTTTAAAATTGATGTGGTAATGATTGTACAATTCTCCTTGATGTGATTGAATGATTGAACTATTTAATTATATGATATGTAAATCATGTGACAATAAACTATTGGGGCAGGGAGGAAGACAACCACTGTCTTGAATTTGGAAATGAAAAAATCAAAAGCATACTAATCTCAAACAAAATGACAAAAACTTCAACAAACTAAAAAAGAGGAAAAGAATAAAAATCCTCTGAACAGTAAAATAAAATATTTAAATATTGACAAGGAAATCCACAAATGAAATAAGGTCAGCATAGAAAATCAGAATGGACAAATAAACCAATAACATCATAAATGACAGTAATGAAACCGTACTTAACAAAAACAGTAAATGTAAATAGATTAAATTCACAAGTTAAGAGACAAAGGCTAGAAGAATGGATAAGAAAGAGGCTAGTTACAAGGAAAAAGAAACCACAGATAAAAAGACCGACACAAAAATCCCTTCAGTGTCATCAAGGGGATCCCAACTTAGAGTGACCCTGTGGGACAAAATAGAACTGTCCATGTGGGTTTCCAGAACTGTGCTTCTTTATGCAGGCATAGGAAGTCTCATCTTCTCCTGTGGAGTAGCTTCAACATACTTA
>NW_022111365.1:2072417-2074660 GCF_000313985.2 Echinops telfairi | reverse complement strand
ATAGGTAAGGAAATTGGTGATATTTCATGCAAAATGAAATAAAAAGGGATAATAACCCAATATTATTTTTAAAATGATTTCCTGACAAATTAAAAAATGTACAAGAAATGGAAAATTTTCTAGAAGCACATTACCTACTTAAGACAGATGGCTGTGGAAACAACAGACCTAAAACACACTAAGGAATTGCTCACAGCCATCAAGTCCATGATGGCTCTTAGCCATCCTTTAGGACAGGGTAGAACTGCTCCTGTGAGTTTCTGGGAAAGTAACTGTTTACTAGGGTAGAACGCCCATCTTTTTTCCATGCAGCAGCTAGTGCTTCCAAACTGTGGACCTTGCAGATTGCAATTACTGAGTCATTTTTTAAAACCTCAACATCCAAAAGGCCCAAACCAGATTATTTTACTGGAGAATTCTAGAAAACATTTAGAGAAGACTTAAGACTAGTTCTACCAAGATATTCCAGAATAAGAAAAGGATAATAGTCTATCAAATTAATTCTATGAAGCAATTACAACTCTAATTCCAAAATTAGGCAAAGGCATTTCCAGAATTGAAAACGGTAGACCAATATCCCTTATAAAGTAGATACAAAAATTTGCAACAAAATTCTTGATAACAAAATATTTTTAAAAAATACATCATGATGAAGTGGAAATCATACCTGGTATGCATTCAATATTAGAAATACAATCAATGCAATCCACCATATAAGCAAAAACAAAAAATCATGTCTACATCAATTGATGCTGAAAAGGCATTATATAATTCAACAATTATTCTTCAATAAAAACCTCAATAGAACATGAATTCTGCAACATAATAAAGGTCATATATCTGAAGCCAACCACCAGCTTTTCACTTAATGGAGACAAATGGAAAACATTCCCTTATAATATTGAATGATTCAGAAAGCATCAAAAGAAGATGAAATGTTTACACAGAGGCATTGAACTAAAAAGAAGTGATCACTGCTCATTTCAAGAGGCGATTTATGATTAAGACTCAATTGTACTGTTGCACTGAAGGCATTAATGAAAACCAAGATTTGATAGACTACCAACTGAAATGTTTCAACAAATGGATGCAGCACTGGAAGCACTCGATGCCAAAAAATTAGTAACCATTGTAGAGAAAGATGACCCAACAGAATGTTTCTGCAATCAATGCTGCCTTTCCTTCCCCCACAGAGGACTATTCTCTTGCTGAATCTCTCTCTTTTTCAGGGAGCACCACGCCTTTTGCTGAGATTAATTCTAGGGAGCTTCAAAAGGTTTGTGGAGAATCAGAATTAAAATATAACAGATTTTCTGCGAACTTTTTTTGTTTGTTTTTATAATTCTGTTTTTTTAATTTTAATAAACCATTGGGAGAGGGGACTCTTACAGCTCTTATAGCAATCCATCGATCAATTGTATCAAGCACATTTATATATATATATATATAGTTATTGTCATTTCCAAAACGTTTTCTTTCTACTTGGACCCTTGGTATCAGCTCCTCTTTTGTCCCTTCCTTCCCCCAACCTCTCACCCTTGTGAATCCTTTATAATTTATCTTTTTTTTTCTTTCACATTTTACACCCATCTGTTGTCTCCCTTCACCCACATTTCTGTTGCTTGTCTCCCTAGGGTGGTGAGTTGTACATTGATCGTTGTGATCAGTACCTCCTTTCTCCCCCTTCTCCCCTACCCTCATGGTATCACTACTCTCATTCTTGGTCCTGAGGGGTGTATCTGTCTTGGATTCTGTGTGTTGAGAGCTCTTAGCTGTACCAATGTACATGCTCTGTTCTAGCCAGATTTGTAAAATAGAATTGGGGTCATGATAATGGGGGTGAGCATGGGAGGAAGCATTAAAGAACTAGAGGAATGTTGTGTGTTTTGCCTGTGCTATTCTGTACCCTCACTGGCTCGTCCCTTTCTTGTGACCCATCTCTGAGGGGATGTTCAATTGTCTACAGATGGGCTTTGGGTCTCCATTCAGAAGCCCCTCATTCGCATCAAAATGGTTGTTTGTTTTGGGTCTTCTGATGCCTGATATCTGATCCTATCGAGACCTCATGATCACACATATTAGTGTGTTTCTTCCATGCAGGCTTTCTTGCTTCCCTGCTAGATGGCCTCTTGTTTAATTTCAAACTTTTAAGACCCCACATGCTATATCTTGTAATAGCCTGGCACCATCAGCTTTCTTTAGCACATTAACTTATGCACGCATTTTGTCTTCAGCAATCGTGT
>NW_022111365.1:2069641-2071427 GCF_000313985.2 Echinops telfairi | reverse complement strand
TTTGGCTTCAAAAATCAGGTACATTGTTGGCTGTGATTTTTTTATTTGAGACTTTCATAAACCACAGAACCCCAGTAACTGAAATGCCCCACAATGTTAAGAAACCTCATCCTTTCCCCAGTAGATAAAAGCTGAATTTGTAGTGTGTGTCAAACTCCTGTCTCTCCAGAGAATGAGTGCTTATTGTGCAACAGAAGGCCTATCTGTCAGCAGCTACATCACTCATCCTCGGGCCCTAAACATCATGACACACATTCCTGACTGTTTGCAACATCATAAAAAATGTGTGTTATCAAGGATTGATGTTCCCTATCTCTGAACTCAACCTTGTCATCTTTATATATTATTAAGGACAGGCATAAATACAGTATAGTCGTGCTGGGAAACACATTCCAGTTGTCTGCATGCTCCATTTTCCAAGCAGGATTGCTATAGCCAGAGCACTAAGCCCTAGGAACAGACGTGTTAGTCATTACTGCACAAAGTATATGGCTGAGCCATTTTGCTTCACTTTAATAACTTCCATTGTCCCTGCTGTGTTTCTAAATTACAGTCCAATCTCTACCTGATATCCTGCAAAGTTCCTGATAAAGATGGTTAAATGTGTGCCTGGTATGTCTCTGGGTGTTGCAAACAGTTAGTCACTCAAATACTAACTGAAAATTTGATGGCTTGTATCCATCCAGATGATCTTCAGAAGATATGCCAAGTGATTTACTTCTGAAAGATCATATTGACCACCTTATCATACCCAGTACCAATTAGACACAAATGAGCTCACCATACTGAAATTTAAATGGCTATAAACAATTTGGTGGCAAGAAGTTGGTGGTTTTATATCTCTACTGATATTGATATAAATATGTTCAGACAAACATATACAAGGGAAACACAAAAATACTATTGGTAATAGGGTTACATTCAACATGAATGATTTTATTGCAAACAAAAGATACTTAAATACATCTCTTTAATCAGTGAATGGCTGCAGACAAGTTCAGTAATACAATTGTCTTAGTCTCATTAAGGTGACTTCCAAAAAAAAAAAAAGGGTCCAATCAAAACTGTGGTTTCTGAGATGCTTAATTTGAAGAGAGGACCAAGGATGGCAGCATTGGGCTCTCCAGATCCTGTACAAAAACAACTCAAGAAGGTAAATGAAATGAATAGAGCTGGCAATCCAGGAACACATAGTTTCAAAGAAAAGGATAAAGAAGTAGATCAATCTGGATGCCATCTTCCACTAGATCTCAGACCCACTAGGAAGGACCAAATAGGTCCTTGAAAATGTTGAACAATTTCAAAGCAAAAGTGGAATTCTCAGACACCCCTTCAAGAAACAAAAAGGGTTGATGTAAAAAAAAATTATAACTGAGAATCATACGAGCTCTGATGGCACAGTGGTTAAAGTACTCCAGTGTAAACCAAAAGATCAGCACTTTAAACTTACCAACTCTAAGGGACAAAGGATCCACAATCAATGCTCATGGAAGCAACAGTGAAGAGATCAAAAGATATATTTCATTACATAAGTCTGCTGCAGAAGACCTTTTTAGAGTGTTGAAGATCAAGGATGTTTCTTTGAGGACTAAGATGTGCCTGACCCAAGCCATGGTATTCTCCATTACATCATATGCATGTGAAAATTGGACAATGAATGAAGAAGACCAAAGAAGAATAGATGCATTTGAATCATGGTGCTGGAGAAGAATGTTGCAAATATCCTGGACTGCTAAAGGACAAATATCTGTATTGGAAGAAGTAAGGCCCGAGAGCTCCTTAAAGG
>NW_022111365.1:2045071-2067988 GCF_000313985.2 Echinops telfairi | reverse complement strand
AATTTGCTTGAGTACAGCTCTTCATAGTATTATTTTATTATGTCTCATGTTTCTATTGGTTTTATTGTGACAATGTGTTTCATTTTTTTCATTTCTTATTTTTGTTAATTGCATCTTCTTCTTTGTTACAAATTCTGGTAGTTTGTAAATTGTGTTGATCTTTTTAGAGAACCAACTTATTTTATTCATAATTTCTATTGATTTTTCTGTCTTATTTATTTCTTTTCTAGTTTTTAAAAAAATCACTTTATTGGGGGCACATACAACTCTTATCACAATCCATACATACATTCTTTTCTAGTTTTTATTATTTCTTTTATTCTGGTGATTGTATGCTAATTTTGGTTATCTTTTCTAGTGATTTTATCTACAACTTTAATTTTATTTTTCATAATTAATCAAAAGATTCTAAGTACCATTCATATCAGGTAGTCCATGCCTTTTCTTTTGAGGAAAGGTCTACTGGGTTTGTGTATTATTTATTTGTTTGTGATATTTTATCTTTGTTTCTTCTCAAATTTTTTGTAATTTCCAAGACACGGTGGTGGAGGTGTTGTATTGGTAAACCCCAATCCTATCAAGATAATCAATGAGAAAATTGAAAACCTAAGGGCCCTTTTGCTGGGCATATACAGACTGCCAAATACAATAAAGGAGCACACACAATGGAAGACTAAAGATGACTGGGACCTATTAAAAAGGAAACATTCATGAACACAAAGAGTTGATCAAAAAGGTAAATAGAGTTCACTGATTGGGGAAAAAGTCTTATTAATTATCCCTATATGCTCCACCATATTCATGGATATATTTTCAGCTAAGATATAAAAATATCCTCTTTCAAACCTCCATATATTTATGAGCATTTTCCTATTCTCCCTTCCACATCTGTTCAACTTGTGAGTCTACCAAAGTATTTACATGTAGATCACCACTGTTGCAGGCTTCTGTATGTAACACAATTTGCTTCTCTTCTCTTCAACTCTTGTAAGCCTCCTAATTTCTTCCCCTGTCTCCATTGTTTGTTTATTTTTCCTAATCCTATAAGGAGCCCTGATGGTGTAGTGATTACAAGTTGGGCTGTGATTTACATGGTCAGCGGTTCGAAACCAGCAGATCAGGGGAAGGAAGACGTTTTCAATTCCTGTAAACAGTGGCAGTCTCAGACACAGTCAGCATTGACTTGATGGCAGTGAGAGATTGCTGTGTATTGCCTACTCATTCATCCAAATTAATAGTTGTCTACTTTTTAGCCCATGACTTCCTCTCCTCTGTTCCTTCCCATGCCTAATAACTATCAAATAATGTTTCTTGTATTGTGAAAACTTTTTCTTTACTTTTTAATAATAGTGGTCACATATTTGTCTTTTTATGATCAACTAATTTCACTGAGCATAATGTTCTCCAGGTTCATCCATGCTACGAGATGTTTCACAGATTCATGTGAAAATAGTGTTTTCAATGGTCAAAGCTAGATGACTAGCTTTTAATTCCAAGAAGACTCAGAATACATTCTGGTCCCTTGAATTAAGTTTCTCCACTTCAAATTCATAGCAGAAACCTTTTTAAAGTGTAGATGCCTAAATCCAAACTAGACTCTCAAACCAGGATCTCTAAGGACAAGCAGCACAACTTAAAAGCTCTTGGTAATTGTTATGTATATTCAGAGTTGATAAACAATTTTCTTAACATTTCCATTTACTATACCAATTGTAAAAATATCAAGTATATTAATATTCATTATAGATTATTTCAAAACTGAATATATGATAGCTATATCTACATCTTCTCATATGCCATCATCACTACTATAAAAAAAATCTAATGAAGACTCAACCAGAAACTTCAAAAAGGAGAGTATAAGGATATCTATCACATTGGTTTTGAAATTTAATAAGGTAATGGGTACAAAGTACATAAAATAGCATGTCAAAAATGTTTATTTTCAGTGTTGAGAATTATTATTGTTAATTAAGTATAGATTGGTATTTTTCTACATTTGAAACACTAAAGTTTATTTTCAAAAGAGCAGTCAGATAACAAGAGAAGGGGAATTGGTCTACATCATATTTCAGAAGCCTCTCCAGCCTACCACTACACCACAAGGGCTCATCAATTTTCTTGATATGTGTGTGCACGTGTGTATGTGTTTCATTGGTTTTGTTACTCTAGTGAACTCAGCCTAAAACACTCTTGTTTCCTAACATTTTAGAATTATTGATTTAGGTATAAAAAGCTCCAGTAAAAGGCAACTTAATAAATATGAAATATTCTCTTTGCCACAGGAAGAATAAAACAGGGTTAAATAGCAAACATTTTATATCACTTGAAAGGTATAAAAATAAGGAAGAATAAAATGCATAGGGTAAATAATAGGATGGCATTAATAGAAAGAGGACTTGGGGCATATTAACTGGAATGCTTTCATATGTCTAAGATCATCTGTATGAATGAAATGGTGGCAGCCTTCATCTAGAGGTTCTTTGTAATATGATTGGACTGTGCTCCAGATATCATTACTGTGGGATATGCTGTTTTAGTTTAGTGTTTTGGTTTTTTTTTGAGAGGCAGCAATATGAGTTCATGTGTCTTTTATACTCTAACACAATTAATTGAGTCTGCACTTAAGATGATCTCTCACTCAGGTTGTTCATTTTGGAACCAAATACAAATAATTTCAGTGGTGGTTCAGGCAGTCACCAAAAACCAAACCCCCTGCCATCAGGTTGATTGTGACTCACAGCAACCCTATAGGTCTGGGTAGAACTGTTTTTGTGGGTTTCTGACACTGTAACTCTTGAAGCGAGTAGAAAGCCCAGGCTTTCTCCTGCAAAGCAGCTGGTAGTTTTGAATTGCTGACCTTGAGATTTGTAGCCCAAAATATAACCACCAGGTCTTCTCAGGCAAGCACATATGTGAGTTATTTCTAGGAATTTTGTCCCTAAGGAAATGTAGTCAACAACTGGATTTTCTCATTTCTCCCTCCCTTATTCCCTTCCTTCTATCCTTACTGCCTCCCTTCCTTCCCCTTCCATTCATCGGTTTTCTGTCCCTTATTTTTCTTCCTCCTTTAATTTACTTCCGTATATTCCTTCCTTTCTTTTAAATCTTATTATATTTTTTCCAGAATTGCATTTTTTTCTTTTCCATCATCAGCCCCTAAACCACTTTATATTAATCAGTGCTTAGGAGAAGTTTATATGATAAAAGCACACAAAAGTTGGAAGAAATTTTAAAAAAAATAGCTAATAGAAGTGGTGTATAAATCTAATGGATTGATCCAGCCAGCTTTTCTGTCAGATATATAAATATATATATATATCAGTCTAATAATAAGTTTGAATTCTATTAGTGTAAGATGGAGAACATATATTATATAATCAAAAAGTATTCCACAGTCTATAATTATCCACGATAGCTTTCAACTATTTCAAATTTATTATGCAATTTTTCACCTTCCACCTGTCTTTGTTATACATCAAGTCTAAAAGACATTTCTTCCTGCTTCTAATATACTACCTTTGCCCTGAAGTACATTTCAGACTATTGAACCACAAGGGTTCGCCAAGTAAAAGAGTAAGCAGAGGCAAATGTGATCTTATGTAATGGTTCCATCGGAAACAGCTGGAGGCATTAAGAGAGTGATACAATCAAGTTCAGCTGCAGGAAAGAGATACACATACATTAATCATCATGTTAATAAAACCACAGCATTCCAGTTACCCTGACAAGAGAGAGAGAATGGGGAAACTGCTGCCCATACTGCTGGAAGCAAGCTGATTTTCCACAAGATCACTAAGCCATTTTTCCAAAGCACCTCTGGGTGGAATTGAACCTACAACATTTAGATAAGATGCTGAATATATGAACAATTTGCACCATTCAGAATATCTGAGAAGCATATACAAAGAACTTGCTTTGAATTTAGACATTCAATCCCTGCATCCTCGGAGGGCATGTTGCTCTGGGAAGGGCACATCTATGTTTACATACCTAGCCTTACTCTCACAGTATGGGAGCATACAAATGCTTAGTGTATAGTTCAAATTTTATATTGGGAATATTTTATCTCCAAAGTGTATAAACTCAGTCACCTCAAAACTCAGAAGATAATATATTTCCCAGGAACCCTTCATCTCCAGTACCCTTCAGTCTGTAGACACACACACACAAACACACATATACACAAACCAGGGTGCTTCAAAAAGCTCGTGGAAAACTAGATTTAAAGATAATGCAATTTTCCATAAAGTTTTGAAGTCACTATATTTTTCCCCTTGCACTGTTCATGTTCTTAAACATTGACATTAACTTTCTATCTTAACTACATAGCCCTGAACATTATTATAACTCCCTGTTTACAACTCTGCATTAAATTGACACAGAGAAATGATTCTGTGATGCTAACCTGAAATCATAGTAAAAAACATTTCATATTATCACCAATACCAAACTTACTGTCATCAAGTTAATTCTCAATCATTGTGACCCTATAAAGCAGAGTGGAAATGGTCTTAGGGGATTCAAGCCTGTAAATCTTTGCAAGAGTAGAAAGTCTCATCTTTATATCACAGAGTGGCTAGTGGTTTCAAATTGCTGACCTTGTAGTTAGCAGCCCAACAAATGATTGTATAACCAGCACTTTATTGTTTGATTAACAATTGTTTTTGGTTATAAAAAGTATTGGAAGTACAGACGCCCACATGTAAAGGAAAATTGTTCACAATGTGCATTTAACTTTCTGTATTCATATTTGGAGAATATTTAATGATATAAGAAGTTTTTTTGCTGTTTATCTGTAGCTCTTTGTTGTCTTCATTCTTATTACATTACAAAAAAAGAAAGAAAGAAAAATAGAAAGAAACTCAGTATAGTGTGATGGGTCACTTTGTATGATCGCTAGCTATGATTTTCTAACTCCTATGAAATAATTGGATGTGTCTATGCAAATAAGTTTCTTATGGCTCACCAAGGGGATTAGATAGCCAAAAATAAAAATAAAGTACATGGAACCCTGAAGTTGAGTGGGACCATGGAAATAAAATGTATAAAACCCTAAGACATTTTGCCATCATAATGCCTTTAAAGGAGCTATTCCAGAGGCAGAAAGAAGGGATCTCACTAACAGTAATAAGAGGGCAAAGAAGTGAAGTTTGTCTTTTGGAACTGCCTTGGGTTCCCTAACTGAAAATCGAGATCCAGGAGACAGAGACAGAGAGAGCTGTAGAGACAGAGTTGTAACCCCAGTGTGGGAAACTAACACTGAAGGAAATATGACAAGGTCTACATTCGGTAACTTCTAACAGAGGGAATGTGGTAAACTAGTTTTCCATAGTAGGAAAGCCTTCACCTTGGTAAGTTATAGGTAAAGTTCAAGTACATCATCCTGCTTTAAATAGCATTCCCACAGATTCTCCCCTAATAAGTATGCTGCCTTAAAGTGAACACATGGTTGGTTTTATCTCCCTATAGAAGCAGACATGTATATTTGTGCCATTGGCCCTTCAGTTGTTGGAGGCTGGTTTCATCTGACAAATGTGCCCCTAGTAGGGACAGTAGGAAAATAACTCTTTTGAGTTATACCCTGTGTGACAATTGCACAACCCCATCAGATGGTAGAGTAAATTGGGCAAATTATTTGAAGTGAGGGTCCGGTTGGGGGATTAGTAGATAATTAGTAATAAGAAAGATAATATAATATTTTAAAGAGGGCAATGGGACAAGACAGAAGTAAACCTAAAACTTATGCTATACCCTTACCCACTTTACTGAAAAAACAGAAGGTAGCAGTAACAAATGAAAACATGAAAGGTTTTCTACAAATAGTAAAAAAAGTATAACCCATGGTTCCCAGAGGAAGGAGCTTTAGATCTAGGAATTTGGAAGAAAGTAGGTATGAACTTAAAGAAAGCACACAGAGAGGGGCAGAGTATGCCCCTGGATACCTGGTGTCTGTGGGCTCAAGTCAAGATGGTTTTAGAACCTCTAAGGATGGAGCAGGCGAAGAAAAAGCAACATCAACGTAAGAAAAAGCCTGAAATAAACTACCCAACATTAAAGAAGCAGGCAAAGGTGATCCAAAATGAGTATGAGAGAGTTGAGAAGGCTTTAGAAAAAAACTGAAGAAATTAAGTCTGATTTAAAAGATAGCCTCATGGCAAGACCCTCTGCTCCACCTGAAAGCCATAAGCCAAAGGAAGTAGATAAGGGCAAGGAGGATACTAAACATAACAAAGCACCTTTACTTTCAAAAGTAGAAAGAGGGATTGCAGAAGAAGGAGATTTAAAAACGCAGACTAGTTTTTCCTGTTCCTGTGATAAAAGACCACCCAATGCAGACAACCCACAGGGATATCAAGAACACCACTATGGTGCATTTCATTTTGTGTTAGACAGAGTTCTCTAGAGAAACAAAACCAGGACACTTACGATTTTATAGAGATGATAGATAGATAGATAGATAGATAGATAGATAGATAGATAGATGATAGATAGATAGATAGGTAGATAGGTAGATAGATAGATAGATAGATAGATAGATAGACAGACAGACAGATAGATACACCACGAAGGAATACATCCACTAATTAGTGCACACAGCAGTACAGAGGGTTCAGTACAACTCACTTCTGTGGAACAGTTAATATACTGGAAGTCCTTCAACTCATGAGGGCCACTGGATCCAAGATCAAGGAAGCAGATAGCTGGGTAATGCAGGCAGTCTGGCCACAGGCAGCAAAAGCAAGGCAGGTCACCAACAGTAAGAAAGATGACAAGATCCTACAGACAGCCCCAAGCTCAAGCGATGTATACACCAACAGCATGGTGAAGCAGGTCTCAAAGGAACCTCAAGCTCTAGTGACACAATCCACAGATTGGCAATCCCACAGTAATGCAGCTCACAAGTTGAGGCAGGGGACTAACAGCCCCACGCTGGTACAATCACCAAAGAGCAAAAGAGAGAGGTGTGGTGCCTAGCCAAGCCATTTATCTCTTTGTCCTCCAATCAAACTGCAACTTTATTAATCCCACATGTTCCTATTGGCCAGGTTAGCACAATAAACCTACCTAGCATACTCTTTAAATTGTTAAAGACATCAAACAGGCAGTGGCAAGCTACAGGCCAGACTCCTCTTTTGCGATCAGCATGATTAAATCTCTAGCTGAGGAATCCTGCAGATTGGAATACCTTGACCAAGGTCTGCCTCTCTCCTTCAGATATTTTACATTACTGAATCTGGTGGACCGAAGGAACTAAGACACAGGCTCGCTGGAATGCAGAGCAGGGTATACCTATAGGGTTAGATCAGTTAATGGGGAATGGTAATTTCATCACAGTGGAAACACAATTGCAGGTTACGAAACAAGCATTCTCACAGATACTCAATATTTGTGTGTGAACTTGGGAAAAAATAATGCCATCAGGAGAGAAATGGTCTAGTTACATGGATATACAGCAGCAGAATGATGAGTCCTATATAGATTTGTGCCTCAATTAGAGGATGCTGTGCACAAAAGTGTCAGAAATATGCAAGGAGTGGAGAGCCTAATAAAGACATTAGTTTTAATAACGCTACCCATGACTGCCAATATGCTATACACTCACACAGGGAACAGGACATGCTTTTAGACTGTCTTAAGCTCGGCAAAGGAATAAGATCTGAGACATACAAGGCAGACCTCCTAGTCACTACTATGGCCAATTACACCAAGCCTAAAGGGAAATGTTTTACTGCCGGAAGATTGGTCATTTTCTAAGAGAGTTCCAGCAGCGTAGGCCAATCAGCCTCACTTTGAGAAGTGGGCTGCAGCCTGCAGACCAGGACCACGGAGGTCAAGCTTAAGCGATCCTCCTCTATAAATCACGGTATATCAGATTTAACCACTGCCTTAATTTCTGTTGCTGAAGTTATTCAAAACGTCAAGAAGACCTCGCAGATTCATGAGAGTGGCAATTGCTGCCTAAGACATATCTACCATTGCTGATGCTAAGAGACATTCTAGGACTCGATCATAACTGATAATTTTACTATTACAACAAACTTCATTTGCTAAAAGATCAAGATTATGGACTTACAACATCAATTAATGCTAAAATGTGAGTAGAATGTAACTGATTTCTGTGTAACCCCTTACCCATATAATGAGACACAATGCATGATTGGGATTTCATTAGAAATCATTTTCAGTGTTTAAAGAAAACTTTTCTCTAAATGTGATTCAGCTAAAAAATGGATATTTTCTATACATTCAAGGATAGACTTAGAATATCTCCTAGCTCTGAGGTAATTATATAATTGGTGGGTAGTATAGAGGGGTCAGATCCACAACCTTGGATTCAGAGTATTTCACATAGCTTAAGTTCTAGTCTGATTGTCCTGTTCATTATCATAATTTTGATACTTGTAGTCTCATGCTGCTTCTATAGAAAGCTAAGAGATATGAGAAGAAACCATGTAGCTTCTGTGACCTCTATTAAATTTTAAACATAATACAGATGGAGGAAATGTGGGAAAATAACACTGAAGGAAATATGACACGGTCTATGTTTCCTAACTTCTACCAGAAGGAATCTGGAAGACTAGTGTTCCATGGTAGGAAAGCCTCCACTTTGGTAAGTTAGGGGTAAAATGCATTATCCTGATTTAAAGATCATTCCCACAGGTTCTCCCCTAACAGTTATGCTGCCTTAAAGTGAACATATGGTAGAAGTTATCTCCCCATAGAAGCAGACATCCTTTTAATTTCTCTTCCCACCATGTCATCCAACCCTCCTCATGCCTTCTCCCAATGCAGGTATTAGATTTCCTTACCTATGAGCTCAGGGACCTTAATGTAGCTACCACCTACCTTGTGATGCAGGTAACTACTGAGTATGCATGTCTTATGGCTACCTATAAATGTCCCAAGAGAGTAAAGATCCGCTCTCTCTTCTCCCAGTTCCACGTGGACCATCGAGGAGCTGAGGTGAGCATGCTACCATAAAATGTGTCTGACTCCCTTATTGTATTCTCTCTCTTATCTTTCCAATCCTCTATGACTTTATTATAATCTTTATTATTGCCATACATTTGCGCCTTCTGGCACTTCAGTTGTGGGAAGCTGGTTTCCTCGGACACACTGGAGATGGTATAAGACATTTAAAAGCAGAAGCAGATAAATGGCAATAGCTCGACCAGGCTTCTGTGCCCGTGAGGCAAGGCGGCTATAGTGAGTGGCTGTGCGGGCCCACTAAGAGAATTGAACACCTTTGGGTAGGAGATTTCTTGGTAGAGTGAGGTGGGACATTTGACAGAGCTTGTTTTGCTGACCCACAGAGCTCAGGACTGAGTGCATTTGAGTCAAAGATCAATGGTGAAGAATTTATCATTAGGGCTAAAGAACTTTGCAGAACTTGCAAACACAACTCAAAGTCAAAGGCCCAAGAGGCTCAAGGATCCAAGGGGCTGAGGTCCATGAACAGGGCTGCCTGGAGGCACATTCAAGAAACTGTCCTGAGTGAAAAACAGTATCACTCCTGATCCTGAATTGTAATCTGGTACTTCCCCAATAAATTCCATAATCATAAATATTCCACGTTGTATGTATTCTCTGTTTCTGTCATGTGCTAGGCCAGTAATTTTAAATTATCAGCCTCTCTGCAGCATAAAGATGAGGTTTTATATTCCTTTAAAGAGTTAGAGACTTGGAAACACAGAGGGGCAGTTCTAAAGGATCACACCATGTGTAGGAATCAAATCAATGGAAGTAAATTTGCTTTTGGTACAGTGGGGGGAATTGCTGATGTAAGAATTAGTAAAAACATTGGCGCTTACCTCCAACTAATAACAATCAGTCTGTTTATTTGGCTGTTGATCTGATAATGATGATTCCTGCACCCTCCTTGTGAAGTTAGAGGAGGCTAGACACTCTCAAGAAGACAGTTTTTTGCACCCAGACTATTGTTGTTTGCAATCTAATCTGTGTTTCTCAGACTACCAGAAGGGTCTTCCATTATAAAATCCATTCTCTTACATCTTCAAGACTTGTCTCTTACTAGAAAAAGAGTGGTTGTGGTAACTGAATGATAGAAATTCAGATATATTTCTATCACTGAGTTTTCTAAACATTAAAAAAGATACCAATAAGCCTTTGACTCCTACTTACAGTATAATTGATTGTATTCCGTGATATAGACAGTCCACCTGGTTAAACTGCAAAGCACACCTTTCATTTTTAAATTGCTAATGCACTACAGACTCCTGGGAAAAAATGTCCCCAGATAAAAGAAATTCAAGACAGTTCAAAAGACAAAGCAATCATGAAAGACACTTCCATGATTGTTGGAAGCTTCAGTGGATCAGACTCCCTTTTGAATTAAATAAAACAATAAAAGACTTTAATGATAATGTAAAATTTTAAATGCAATGTTAATGCCTTAGGCATCTTGCTGACCAGTGCCAATTAAATGGTCTTGGTGACAGTTTCTAATTCTCTGCACAAACATGTATTTACAAACATCTGTATATATACTTGTGAGTTCCCACATATGGACATACAATTTATAGAAGACTCTGTTTTTCATTAGGCTGGGAAAAAAATTGGTTCCACTTTTTTTTTCCTTCAGGATTTGAATTCTTTGTAAGAAGGCAAGGGAAAGGGGGACATGGGAGGCAGTATCTAGCCAAATAATGAACTGAAATATATAAGAACCAAATAGAACCCTTCACAGACTAGACAAAACACTAATTCAATTACATGGCAGAATGATTTTTAGACAAGGATGAGTGTAATAATGTCCATCTTACTCAGACTTTGAGTGTGCTACACGACACTTACCACATAAAAAGGGCAGTGCTTACCTTCTCGGCTTGATGTTGGCAGTCTTGGGGTCACTGCACTTACTTGTCAGTGCAAAAGGCTGCCAGTAAGCATTTCTCAGGGTAGTTTTGGTAAACCTAAAGGTCACTACAAGTCAGCATCTATTTGATGACAGTGAGTTGTCTTTTTTGTTTCTTTGGTTTTTTGAGTTTTGAAAGGTATATTTGTGTCACTACTTCTGGTCCCCAACTTCCTGATTTTCCAGTTCAGGAATTCTCAAATGTAAACAATCTGAAGTCAGAGAAATATCTTATTAAAAAGTACAAACAAGCCAAATAGTAAGTCTATAAAGCCAGGATGATGTACTGGAAATTGCATGTTTAGTAAGCACCCTACAGATAATTCGGATGCAGATGAATGATGAAATCACTACAAATACTCTCTGAGGAATATTGTCCACTTTATCTTATCTTTTATCTTATAAATATTTGGGGGTTGGCTATATTCTTCAGATTTATCTAGGAAAATAGAATCAATGTGAAGGGTAGGTATATAGATAAATAGTATTTAAGATGCATAAGGGAGGGACATAAAAGTTTCCTTAAAGAAAGTTGTATTGACATCTTCAATAAAGTATGGGATAACAGCAGCATTTCAGAATTAAGGATGTCAAAGTCCCTTTATCAGCATCTATCCATATGTCCCCATTTCAGTTTTCAGGATCCCATTTGAGAACTATGTTACGCTGGGTTTCCTAGAGAAACAAATCTACTGACACTAAATATACATATATGGAAAAGCTTTAAATCAAGAAATAAATTTATATCAAGGTAGGAACCAAGTCTAGCAGAACTCAAATGCATGGGTCAGATCCTAGCTGGAAGCCCCTCCAAAATCACGCAGTTGACAGCTAATGAAAATAAGGTGGCATGCGAAGCTGGGAGATCACAGGCAGATGGGTACAGAGTATAGTGGATCAAAGTTTGGCAGGAATATGGCAAAATGCTAATAGCTCCCAGGATCAACAGGCCCAGAAGCCAGAGGTAGAGTCCAACGCAGGAAAGAAAGACGGGCAAGAGAAAGGCCAATTCTCCACAGTGTTTCGTATAAACAGGCTATACTATTTATAAGTATACATCATTAGGAGACATCATTAGGCTGTCTCCTGATAACTTTCCACAGGTGTACCAAATTGACACAAAACCTTGCCATTACACGAACCAATTCCAGAAACCCAAAAAGCAATCCAGAGCATTTATCCTTTAGATTACTTACACTAGAAGCATTCTCATGACCTCAATTTTTATCAGTCATGGTGCTTGTGGTTATAGATAGATGGTAAATAGATAGATAATTTTAAAGAATTGGTTCACATCATTGTTAGGGCCAGCAAATTTTAAATCTATAGGGTCATCAGGTTGGAACCTCAGAAAATATTTGATATAGCCGTCTTGAAGTTGAAATCTATAGTATAAACTGGCAGGTTCGCGATTAAGGCAGAATGCCTATGTTACAGTCTTGAGGCAGAATTTCTTCTTCTCTAGGAAACCTCAGAATTTCCTATTACTGTCTTCAATAAATTACACAAGGACTGCCCACATTATCAAAGTAGATTATTAAGGGTAATTTACTTAAAGTGAATTGATGATAAATGTTGATCACACCCAAAGTATACCTTCACAGCATCATATAGCCTTGGGTTGGCAAAATTTGGCTCTGGAGCCATATGCAACTCTTTTGGTATGTACATATGGCTCTGAAGTACAACTGAAAAAATTAAAGGATATTATTGAGAAAATGGTAATTTCATTTGTTTTTAAATATATACTTATGATTCTTGAATAATTTTTAAATTGTTGTGAGGGACAGGATTGGCTCTTGTGTCTCATAAGTTTGATGAACCCTGATCTAAAGTTTTACCAAATAATCAAGCACCATAGCCTAAGCAAGCTGACACATAAACTCCACAGAAGCCTTCATGAAGTTTTCTTTGTCTTGATTATTGGACGGCAGGTCATTACCACATTACTTCTTATAGCACCTTCATGTTTATGTACCTTAAAGGATGAGTTATCCTACAATGATGCTCAAATGATACCCAATCAGTAGTTCTATTCAAAAAATGACTTTGATGATTAGCATTAATTTTGTTTTAAGATAAAAATTAGTAGAGAACAAAAAGTCAACAATGAAAAGGAACTTTCATAATGTATTTATATTATCATAATTATGTAGTCTATTAATATTAATATATATTATGAGATTTTTATACTATATCACATTATTTTGGAACAAGGACATTTTATTGGAAGTTATAAAAAGAACAACAAAATGAGTTCATCTACACATATTTGATTTCAGTATACTACTTTAGCTTTGATTACCTGGAAATTTTATATGTAACTATAGATTTTTTCTTGATCATCCAATTATCTTGTTTTTTCTGAATATGATTATTCTATTCCATTTGTGCTCATGATTGTCTGTATTTATCCAAAGCTCACTTTTCTTCAATGAATGCAATCACCAACAGAAATTTTAAAAACTAAACAAAAAATGGGCTAAATTTTAATAAGAAATATTCAAAAACATAAATTAAAAAAATAAATAAAATAGGAAGAAATATTCGAGAGGATTTGGGGTTCTACAGATTTTTCCAGCCAAATACCAGCTGGCATTGTAATGGTGTGGGTGGAAGATCATAAGCTAATGAAGGCAGACAATCAGTTTTAGCTGAATTAATTGTTTATTTTTATATTTTAACCCTAAATGAATGAATGAATATGATGTAAATTGATATGAAAATAAGAGCTTTATGACTTAATATATTACCATGCTCAGTTTCTAATGTCTCCTTTCCAAAGAATTCAAAGGCTCTATAAATAAAAGAGCAATTAAAGAAAAGCCACACTCGTGCCCAGTATTATCTCTATAACAATAAATACAAGATAACACTTGGTAATATGAATCTTAAAATGACCAGGACATCATACCTTATACTTAATAAATAATAATAAGAGTAATAGCAATAATATCTATTACCTAGTGAGTGTTTATAACATACCAGGGACTTTGTGGGGATTATTCAATTTTCCTCAAACTTCATGAATGATATATTAATTCTAAAGTCAACTTTCAGGTTAGGAAACAGGAACACGTGGAACCCAGCACCACATCTGGATGGTCATAAGGGCCTGTTGTGTAATTGAGGGATGAGTTAGTTAAAGGTTATTGTGCCAACCTGGCCGATAAACATACGTAGGGTTAATTGAACAGCAGAGGGATAAATGGCTCAGTGAGCCTTGCCTTTGTAGTTCTTGGGTCTCTTGTTTTGTGATGGTCAGACCAGGGTGCAGCTGCCTTAGCCAGGTTCCTGCTTCAGCTGGCAAGGTTCACTTCCTACAGGACATTTCTGAGGCAAAGCCACATGGACCTACCCCGATGCAGCCCTGGGTGCTGAAGCAGCCGTGTGGAGACCCCTGCTAGCACTGAGATGCTTACATGTTCACTGATTCAGCTTTCTTCCTCCAGTCAGCATCATAGTGTGTGTTCTGTGAGATGGAGGAGGACTTTGTGGATTGGTGGTGGACATATGGGTTAATGTGGACTTGGGCAGCACTGGGTTGGGATGTTTTCTTGATGTGTACTTAACCTTTATAAAACTCTCTCTCTCTCTGTGGCTTTGTTTCTATAAAATGCCCAGATACACACAAGGGGTAAATTAAAGAGACATGAGACAAGGCATGCAAGCGATCAACTCTTTCATGATGATTGGAACCAGAATGAGGTCATAATGTATTCTTTCATGAGTTTATATAATCTTGGGCATGCAAGCCACAGTAAGCACATACATAACAGGGAGGGGTTGTATTGAAGGAATATACATAATAGGATGGGGCAAGCTAGGGGAATACACGTAATGAGAAGGGGAGGCAATAGAGGCATACCGGTGACAAGAAGGTACATATATAACAAGATGGGTGGGTTCTAGAGTCGAGATGGCAGCCAGCCTTTGTCATCTCTGAGCTGGCTTGACCTTAAGTGTCTTTGAGCTGTCCTCCACGGGAATAATCTAGGATCCTTATTAGAAGGGAGTGGGCCCTACTTAAGAGTGGAACAGACAATAGAGTCTAATTGCTTTTGATGGCAGACAACCTTCAGGCAGATAGCTTTCAAGCAGTTAACCCTCAAGCAACCATATAGTAGTACCTTAAAATTGTTATTTTTGCTGGGGGGACATCTTTTACTTAAGAAAATGTGAACACATCTCTAACCTATGAATGTAAAAAGTCTCCCTCCATGAGAGGCCCAGCCTGCCAGACATCTTAAGGTATAAACATTGAGCGTTTGTCCACACACATTCTCTTCCCGGTTCTGTTTCCCACAGAACACAGAAAACTTAATTAACCTTATTAGAGGAGCCTGGTCCCACACCATCTTCACAATTGTTCCCATGTCTGAGCCTATTGTTGCTGCCACTGTGTCAGTCCTTCTCCTTAAGGTTCTTCCTCCTTAAGGTTCTGCCCCACTACTTTACCAAACATGATGTCCTTCTCAAGGACTCCTGATATCTCTCCAGATAAATGTTCAAATAATGTAAAACAAAGTCTCACCATCCCTTCCTCTAAGGAGCACACTGGCCATATTTCTTCTAAGAAATGTTTATCCTTGTAACCATCCATGTACTTCAATATTCTTCTCCAGCACCGTAATTCAAATGCAATGATTCTTCTTTGGTCTTCTTTCTGCATATGAGGCAATGGAAAATACCATGACTTGGGGGAGGCACACCTTAATTCTCAAAGTAACACCCTTGCTTTTCAATACATTAAAGAGGTCTTGTACAGCAAATTTACCTAATGATCTCTTGACCGATGCTTCTATGAGCATTGATTGTGGATCCAAACAAGACAAAATCCTTGACAACTTCAATCCTTTCTCCATTTATTATGATACTACCTATTAGTCCAGTTGTGAGGATCTTGGTCTTCTTTACATTGAGTTGCAACCCATACTAAGGCTGCAATTCTTGATCTTCATTAACAAGTGCTTTCATTCCTCCTAACTTTCAGGAAGCAAGGTTGTATCATGTGTTTTTTTTAAGTTATTAAGCCTTCCTCCGATCCTGATTCCAAATTCTTTTTCCTATAGTAAGATTCTCTGATGATTTGCTCAGCATACAGATTGAATAAGTATTGTGAGAAGATACAACCCTGATGCACAACTTTCCTGATTTTAAACCATGCGGTAATCCCTTAGTCAATTCACACAACTGTTTTTTGATCTATGTACAGGCTCCTCAGGTGCACAATGAAGTGTTCTGGAGCTCCCATTCTTCTCAATGTTTCCATAGTTTGCTATGCTCCCCACAATCAAATACATTGGCATAGTCAGGAAGACACAAGTAAACATTTTTCTGGTATTCTCTGCTTTCACCCAAGACCCATCAGACATGGACAATGATATTCTTTGTTCCACATCCTCTTCTGAATCCAGCCTGAGTCGCTCCCTGTCAATATACTGATGCAACCATTGTTCAATGATCTTCAGAAAAATTTTACTTGCATGTGATATCAATGATATTGCTCTATCATTTGAGCATTCTGTTGGCTCAAGTTTCTTTGGAATAGGTGCAAATATGGATCTTTTCCACTTAGTTCGCCAAGTAGTTGTTTGCCAAATTTCCTGGCATAGATGAGTAATTGCTTCCAGTGCTTTACCAACTTGCTCAAACATTTTACTTGGTATTCCATCAATTCTTGGAGACTTATTTTTGGTTAATGCTGTCAAGGTAGCTTCAACTTCTTTCTTCAGTACTACTGGTTCTAGCTCATATACTACCTCCTGAACTAATGGAACTTCAACTAGTTCTTTTTGGTGCAATGACTCTGTATTGTTTCCATCTTCTTTTGATGTTTCCTGCATCATTTAATATTTTGTCCACAGAATCTTCCAGTCTTGCCACTCCAGGTTTGAGTTGTTTCTGGAGTCTTTTTGGTTTCAGATATGCATGAGCATGTTCTTCCCTTTTGTTTTTCTAAAATACTTCCTTATACTATTTAACTTTGTCTTCTTAAACTGCACTTTGAAATGTTCTATTCAGTTCTTTAACATCATCAATTCTTACATTTGTTTTACCTGGTCTACAATTAAGAGTAAGTTTCAGAATCTCTTCTGACATCCATTTTGATCTTTTCTTTTCTGTATTTTTAATGACTATTTGCCTCCTTCATGAATGATATTTATTTATTTATAAATAGATCATTTTATTTGGGGCTCTTCCAGCTCTTATAACATGCCATGTGTCAGTTGTATCAAACATATTTGTATATATGCTGACATCATTATTTTCCAAACATTTACTTTCTATTGAGCCCTTAGTATCATCTCCTCTTTTTTCCCCTCCCCCCGCCCTCATGACCCCTTTATAAATTATTATTTTCATATCTTACACTGACCACTGTCTCCCTTCCCCCATGGTTTCTGTTGTTTGACCCCTGGGGGGGTGATGGTGGTGGTGATGATGGTTATGTGTCAATCATTGCAATCGGGTTCCCCTTCCTCCCCTCCTCTCCCTACCTTCTCCCTACCCTCATGGTAACACTACTCCCATTCCTGTTCCTGGATTCCATGTGTCCTGAGCTCTCATCTCTTACCTTTGCTTGTGCATATGCTTCGGTCTAGCCTTCAGTGAAAGGTAGGACTGGGGTCATGATAGTGGGGGATGAGGAAGCCTCAAGGGACCAGAGGAATATTGTGCATTTCATCAGTGTGCCTTGGTTGACTCATAGTGTGCCTTGGTTGACTCATCCATTCCTGTGACCCTTCTGTGATGGATGTCCCATTGTCTATAGATGGTTTGGGGTCTTTGTTCTGACCCCCTCATTCTCAACAATATGGTTTGTTTGTTTATTTGGGGTCTTCTGATGCCTATTACCTGATCCTGTAAACACTTCATGATCACACAGGTTGGTGTGCTTCTTCCATATGGGCTTGTATCTTCTCTGCTAGATGGCTGCTTATTTAACTTCAAGGCTTTAAGAACCCAGATGCTGTATCTTTTAATAGCCAAGCACCATCAGCTTTCATCACCCCATTTGCTTATGCACCCATTTTGTCCTCAGCAATCATGCTGAAAGGGTGAGAATCACAGAATGCCAGATTGTTAGATCAAAGTGTTCTAGCATTGAGGGAGGGCATGAGAAGAGGCCCAAAGTCTGCCCACTACCTTAGTATATTGACATATAAATATATATACATCGGCCAATAACTCTATTTTTATTAATTAATGTATTTACATATGTACACTCCTATGTTTATACCTCTATCCATAGCTTTGCTTCCTAGAGCTTTCCTCTGTTTCCTTGTACCTTTCCCCAGCTCTACCATCACTCCCCTTCTTCTGTCTCTTAGTAATTCCTCTCAGCTAGATTGCTGTTGCTCCAACACCCCCAGAATCTCTATGTCCTCCTTGTTGATTTTAATTCCTTAGTTGTTCCCCTGTCTATGGCGGTGTTTGTTCACTGCCCCCTGCTGCCACCTCCTTCTTCCTCCAAGTCCCTCTGGAACCGCCAGTCCTGTTGCTTTCACCTCCAGCTTGCTTCCCATGTGTATCTTATATAAGTAGGCAAACCAACAAAAAGACCAAACAAAAAAGAAAACAAAAGATTGAATGAAAAGAGAGGGGGGAGAAAAAGAATACTTAATTCCAGGTCTGTCCTCTGACCTTTATGGTTATCTCTCTACTGGGCGATATCCAGGACCCACCCCTCCTAGCCTGAAGTCAATTTGGGGGGCTCCTCAGGGACTTTATGGATTTGCTTTGCCCCTGTTGCTGATCTGTTATGTTCTCTTCTTGGTTTGCCTGTCTGTAGGATGTTCAGACAGGACTAACTCCCATGTGTCCACAGTATTGTCCTCTGTCGTGGTATGCTCCAGTGAGGGGACATCACAGTTTGAGCTGTTGATGGCCTTATGGTCCTCTCTGTGCCTTAGCAGCACCGTACAGGGACATCGTCCTCCAGGCTTAGTGTGCTGATATGGGGTCTAGACCATCTCTCTCTTTTTCCTTTTTGATTGGTTGCATGTGGGCGTGGCATACCAGCCCTTCTCAATCTGTAGGTTTTGAGTTGTTCTCTTTAGCACAGACTTTTAGGGAGGGGGACAGTTTGACTCTGGGGCTGTCCCTGTAGCCCACTCTTTTCATGCGTTGCTCCACGTGGTTATGTTGCCCTCACGGTTTGGTGCACCATGGTGGGGTCTGCATACACACTCCAAATTCTGTGGAGACATAACCAATACTCTTTGTCTGAGTGGGTTAGTCCCCTGCTCCCCTCCATGACATCATCTCCCTTTTTCCCCCTTTTGTCCCTCCCCCTTCTCCCAGTTCCCTTTCTTGGTGTTGCATAATATGCACCTCCTTGGATTGTTCTGACCCCCACCCAACTTCCTGCACCTCAACCTGTATAATGTAAGATAAATGGCTTTTCCTCTATACCTACTGTGCTGATTATACTTACCTCAGGGGACTCATGGTATGCTTGTCCTTTTGTGATTGGCTAACTTCGCTTAGCATAATTTCCTCCAACTCTTCCCACTGAACGATGTGCTTCATGTGATCATCAGTGCTTTTTAGTGATGCATAGTACTCCATTGTGTGTATGTGCCAGAGTTTTCTTATCTACTCATCTATCAATGGAAATGTAGGTTGTTTCCAATTCTTTGCCATTGTGAAGTGCACCACAATAAACATTGGAGAGCAGACAACTGGCCAAGGTTTATTTCTTACCTCTTCTGGGTGTATGCCCAATAGAGGAATATCTGGGTCATAGAGTAACCCAGTTTCCATTTCCATTAAATATCGCTAGATCACTTTCCACAGAGGTTGTACATTTCTATGCTACCACCAGCAGTGGAGGAGAGTTCCTATCTTGCCACATCCCCTTCAACATTTGTTGCTCTCTGATTTTCTGATTTGAGTTATCCTCACGTGTGTTAGATGGTATCTCATGGTTGTTTTAATTTGCATTTCTCTGATGGCTAATGATCGGGAGCATTTTCTCATGTTTATTGGCCATATGGGTCTCCTCCACAGTGACACATCTTTTGTCCACTTCCTCAGGGGGGTTAACTGTTTTCCAATTTTTGCAGGCTAGGAGGGTATTGTAGATTTCAGTAATGAGCCCTTTGCTTGTGTGTCATTGCAAAGAATCCTCTCCCAGTCTGTGCGTTCTCTTGTTACTCTCTTGGTAAAGTCGTTACAAGGACACAGGTGTTTTATCCTTTGTATATCCCACTTGTCGATTTCAGGTTCACCTGTGTGTGTACCCTTCCCTATTACAGTTAGCCTATGTATTCCCTGAGCCAAGGTTCTTAGGTTTGTCCCGATTCTTTCATTGATGGTCCTGATAGTTTGGAATTTTGCTTCTAGGTCTGTGATCCACCTTGAGTTTTTTCTTGTGCATTGGGTGAGGTAAGCATCTTGTTTCATTTTTCTACAAGTGGAAGTCTTTTGTTTCCAGCACCACTTGTTAAAGAGGGCATCCACTTTCCACTTGATGCTTTTTGGGCCCTTGTTGAAGATCATTTGTCTATATGCTAATGGTTTTATTTCTGGGTTTTCTGTTCTCCATTGGTCTGAGTATCTGTGATTATACCAGTACCACACTGTTTTGGCCGCTGTAGCTGTGTAGTTGGTGTTAAAGTCTAGTAAAGTGAGTCCTCCAGCTTTTTCTTTCTTCGTGAGGTGTTCTTTGCTATTTCTGGGCATCTTCCCTCTCCATATGAAATTGGTGCTCAGTTTTTCAAATTATTTGAAGAAGGTTGTTGGTATTTGAATCAGAATCACATTAAACTTATATATAGCCTTGGGTAAGAGTGACTTATTTACTATATTGAGTCTTGGATCCATGAGCATAGAATATTCTTATTATTTATTTATTTTTAAATAGTTAAATCATTTTATTGGGGGCTCATACAGCTCTTATCACAATCCATACATACAGCCATTGTGTCAAGCACATTTGTACATATGTTGCCATCATCATTTTCAAAACATTTTCTTTCTACTTGAACCCATGGTATCAGCTCATTCTCCCCCCACCCTCACCCCACCCCCTTGCTCCCTTATGAACCCTTGATAATTTGCAAAAAAAACTTTCCCATGTCTTACACTGACAGATGTCTCCCTTCACCCACCTCTCTGCTGTCCATCTCCCTGGGAGAGGGTTATATGTAGATCATTGTATTCAGTTCCCACTATTTCTCTCCCACCTTTCCCTTATCCTGCTGGTATCACTATTCACATTATTGGTCGTGAGGGGTTTATTTGTCCTGGATTGCCTGTGTTTCCAGCTGTTATCTGTACCAGTGTACATGTTCTGGTCTAGCCAGATTTGTAAGGTAGATCTGGGATCTTGATAGTTGGGGGGAGGAAGCATTAAAGAACTAGAGGAAAGTTGTATGTTTCATCAGTGTTATACTACACCCTGACTGGCCTGTCTTCTCCCTGTGACTCTTCCATAAGGGGATGTCCAATTGCCTACAGATTGACTTTGGGCCTCCACTCTGCACACGCGCACACATCATTCACATTGACATGATTTTTTGTTCTGGGCCTTTGATGCCTGATACCTGATTCCATCGACACCTCATGATCACACGGCTGGTGTGCTCCTTCCATGTGAGCTTTGTTGCTTCTCAACTACATAGCCAGCCGCTTGTTTATCTTCAAGCCTTTAAGACCCCAGATGCTATATCTTTTGATAGCCAAGCACCATCATCTTTCTTCAACAGACTTTTTTATGCACCCACTTTGTCTTCAGCTATCGTATCGGGAAGGTGAGCATCATGGAATGCCAGGTTATTAGAACAAAGTGTTCTTGTGTTGAGGGAGCACTTAAATAGAGGCCCAATGTCCATCTGCTGCCTTAATATTTAACATCTAAATATACGTACATAGATCTATTTCCCTATCATTTTATATATACATATATATATAACATACACTTATGCCTGTATTTAGATCTCTATAAGTGTCCTTTGCCTCCTAGTTATTTCCTTTATTTCCTTTTACTTTCCAATTTTCCCAATATTATGTTTGGCCTTCATTCAAATTTCAGTATTCCTCTCGGCTATATCGCCCTTGATCAAGCCCCACTAGGCATCCTATACCCTCCTTGCCATTGATCTTTGATCATTTGTTGTTCCCTTGTTCCTGAGTTTGTTGACACCCCCTTTCTCTCCCCGGCCTCTCCCTCTCCTGTACCGCCCCCCCAAATCATCGGCCCCTTGTTTTTGCCTCCAGATTGTTTATCGCAGCTATCTGATCTAGAAAGACATGTAGAGACAATAATAAACACAAAAACAAGACAGAGCAAAACAAAACAATAAAAGAAAACAAAACAAAACAAAAAAGCAAAATGATCACCAAAAAAAAGAAAGAAAAGCCTATAACTAGTTCCAGGTATATTTGTTGACCTTTAGGAGTGTTTTCCAGTCAAGTCTGATGGGGTGCCATGCCCTCGCCCCAAAGTCTATTTTTATATTCCCCAGGGACTTCACTTCTTTGTTCCCCTTGCTGCTCTGTTGCATGCCTTTAAGGTTTTGCTCCAGTGTGGTGGGGTCAGATTGGGCACAATTCCCTTACCGTGTCTCCAGTGTTGTCCTCCATTGTGCTATTGTTCAATGAAGGACATCTTGTGTCTCCTGGTGGAGCCAGCCCTATGGTCCGCTCTGTGCATGGGCTGCTCTGAGCAGGAATATCCTCCTTAGGGCTTGGTGGGCCAGGCTGTGTTCCACTCTCTCTCCTTCCCTCTTCATATGCTTCTGTGTGCTTTGATCAAACATGCCCTGCTCACTGAGCTGTATCTTCAGTGCTGTCCTCTGAAGTGCATTCTTCTGGGGGGAGGTGGGTGGTGTTCATGTAATTGGGATTGGGGTTAGCCCTGAGGACCTCTCTATTGGTTCCCTGCTCATGTTGAATTCACATCTTAGTGCACTGGGTTGAAATCTGGTCCCTCTCTCCCTCTCTTGTGGAGATATAAGTAATACCCTCCCCTTGGTGGGTTAGTGCCCTGTTCCCCTGCTACCTCTCTCTCTCTCTCTCTCTCTCTCTCT
>NW_022111365.1:2041253-2044971 GCF_000313985.2 Echinops telfairi | reverse complement strand
GTGCCATATGTATCCCTGGATTGGGTCTGGCCCCTGCCTTAGTACCTGGTCCTCACCCCAGAAATATATGTATACACTATCTTTTCCCTTATGCCCCTTTTACATTTTTAAACTTAGCTCAGCAAACTCATGTTGTACTTGTCCTTTTGTGCTTGGCTTACTTCATTTAGCAAAATTTCCTCAATTCTTCCCATGCAGCAATGTACTTCATGCATTTATCAATGATTTTTAGGCATGCATAGTATTCTATTGTATGTATGTACCACCGTTTTTTAATCCATTTGTCAGTTGATGGAAATTTGGGTTGTTTCCAACTCCTTGCAATTGTGAACTGTGCCACGATGAACATTGGAGCATAATGTCTGGCTGTGGTTTGTTTCTTGCCTCTTCAGGGCATATGCCCAGTAGGGGGATTCCTGGGTTATATGATAATTCAATTTCCTTCTGTTTGAGATATCGCAAAATCAATTTCCATAATGACTGTACATAACTGCAGGTCTATCAGCAGTGGATGAGAGTTCCTTTCTCACCACAGCCCTTCAACACTTGTTACTTTCTAATTTTTTTAATTTGGGCTGTCTTTGAGGGTGTGAAATAGTATCAGTTTTTTTAATTTGCATTTCTCTTATGGCTAATGATTGGGAACATTTTCTCATATGTTTATTGTCCATTAGGATCTCTGCCCTTGTGAAACATCTTTTCAGTCGTTAACCCACCTCCTCGGTGGGCAATTATTTTTTTCTTACTTTAAACTAGCAGCGTATTGTAGATTTTAGTAACAAGGCCTTTGTCTGTTGTGTCATTGTTGAAGATGTTTTCACAGTCTGTGAGCTCTCTTAATACTCTCTTGGTAAATTCTTTTGATGTACACAGGTGTTTTATATTCTGTATATTCCACTTGTCAATTTGTGACTCATCTGTCTTTGTGTCTTCCCCTATTTCTGATAATCTATGTATTCCCTGAGCCAAAGTTCTCAGGTTTGTTCCAATTTCCTTATTGATGGCCCTAATAGTTTGGGGTTTTACCTCAAGGTCTGTGATCCACATGATTCTTGTGCCTGGAGTGACGTAAGGGTCTTGCTTCATTTTTTCTGCAGGAAGATATCCATTTTTTCCTGCATCACTTGCTGAAGTGGGTAGCCACTTCTTATTTGATATTTCTGAGGCCCTTATCAAAGATCAGTTGTCTGTATGCTGATAATTTCATTTCTGGGTTTCCAGATCTTTTCCATTGGTATGAGTATCTGTCATTATACCAATACCACACTGTTTGGACCATTGTGGCTGTATAATTGGTGCTAAAGTTGGGTAAAGCAAGCCCTCTGACTCTCTTCTTCTTCTTGAGTTCACTGCTAATTCTGGGCTTCTTCTCTCTCCATATGAAGTTAGTAACCAATTGTTCCAGTTCATCAAAGAAAGATGATGATATTTGTATTGGGATAGCATTATACTTATATAGTGCCTTGGGCAGAACTGACGTCGTTACTATGTTGAGTCTCCCGATCCATGAACATGGGATAGTCTTCCGTTTGTTGAGATCACTCTTGGTTTCTTTTAATAGTGTTCTGTAGTTTTCCTCGTACAAATCTTTTGGTTTTTTTAGTTAGGTATATCCCTAGATATTTCTATTTGTGTTTGGCTATTGTGAAGGGTAACACCTTTTTGATCCCATCTTGCATGGTCTTATCCGATGTGTATAGCAGTCTGATAGACTTCTGCTTGTTGATCTTGTATCCTGTCACTCTGCCATACTCCTCTATTGCTTACAGTACTCCCCTTGTAGAGTTTTTGGGATTTTCCATATACAAAATTATATCATCTGCGAATAACAGTAGTTTCACCTCTTCCTTCCTGAGGCAAATACCTTTGATGTCTTTTCTTTGCCTTATGCTGTTAGCTAGGACCTCCAGTATGGTTCCCTTTTCAGTCTGTTCTCCATTGACTACCACTTTGACTGTTAGGTTTTCATATATAGTTTGTATTATATTGAGGAATTTTCCTTTCATTCCTATCTTGAATGCCTTAAGCAGGAATTGATGTTGGATGTTGTCAAATGCTTTTTCCACATCTATCAATATTATCATGTGGTTCTTATAATTTTTCATGTCAATATGGCGAATTTTACTAATCGTCTTTCATATGTTGGAATATTCTTCCATTTGTGGAGTTTGTTAGTCTGGGTACTTTAGAGAAAGAAATCCACAGAAACTCATGTATAAGAGAGAGTTTTATATAAGGTTAAGTGTGCATCAAGAAAACATCCCAACCTAGTGCTGCCCAAGACCACAAGTCCAACATTAACCCATTAACCCATATGTCCAACACCAGTCCACAAAGTCCTCCTCCATCTCACAAAATAGACGCAATGATGCTGACTGTAGGAGGAAAGCCAAATCAGTGAATGTGTAAACATCTCAGTGCTGGCAGGGGTCTCCAAGTGACTTCTCCAGCACCCAGGGCTGCATCAGGGTAATTCCATGTGACTTCTCCTCAGGGATGTCTCCCAGGAATTGAGCCTTGTTAGCTGAGGCAGAAAATTAGCTAAGGGAGCCACACACTGGACCAACCATCAGAGATCAAGAGACAAGAGAACTAGAAAAGCGAGGCTCATCAAGCCATTTATCTCTCCACCCTTCAATTAATCTCACATGTGTTTATTGGCCAGGTTGGCACAATAAACCTTAACTATCACGTGTACCAAAGGATATTTCTAAAATTTTGCAATGAAATATAGATTTTGATACATATTATGCAGCGTGCACACACTATTCTAGAAACTGGGGGGTTAAGATTATGTGGGACACATATGTCTCTTTTGACTAGGGGGTAGAATTATGTCGGAGAGATTTGTTACTTTAAACCCTGCAGGCAAGTTATATATATAAACATATAAGTATATGAATATATAAAAATGTTTCTCTGGAGTCTGTACTACCTTTTATATTCCTTTACACATGAATTCAGTTTAGGGTGCCCAAAATGTGGTATTCACACAAATATGTAATAATATCAATAAAGGTAACTTTATTTAATTTTTTAAATCATTTTATTGGGGGCTCTTACAGGTCTTATGACAATTCATGCATCCATTATGTCAAGCACATTTGTACATATGTTGCCATCATGCTTTTCAAAACAGTTTCTTTCTACTTGAGCCCTTGGTATCAGCTCCTCATTTTTTTCCTCCGCTATCCACCTTCCCTCATAAATCCTTATACTTTATAAATTATAATTATTTTCATATCTTACACTGACATTGTCTCCCTTCACCCATGTTTCTGTTGTTAGACCCCCTTGAGGGGGGGGTGTCATTTTACATTTATCATTGTGATTGGCTCTCCCTTTCTCCGCCCCCCCCTTACCCCTACCCTCATGGTATCACTACTTCCAATATTGTTCCTGAGGGATTTATCTGTCCTAGATTCTCTGTGTTGAGAGTTCTTACCTGTACCAGTGTACATGTTCTGGTCTAACTGAATTTGTAAGGTAGATTTGGGATCTTAATAGTGAGGTGGAGGAAGCATTAAAGAACTAGAGAAATGTTGTGTGTTTCGTAGGTGCCATACTTCCCCCCTGGCTGGCTTGTCCGTCACTTCTTTGTGACCCTTCTGTGAGGGGAAGTCCAATTGTCTACAGATAGGCTTTGGGTCTCCACTCCACACACACACACAGACACACACACACACACACACACACACACACACACACACACACACAC